>NW_022437483.1:0-46774 GCF_009761245.1 Sapajus apella
AAAAGTTTATTCTTTTCTATCAAGACTGTGGCAATTCAGTGTTTTCTGTTTTGATAAATATTTTGATACTGAAAGCTTATGCTATATGGTTTATCTGATGTGTGTTAAGTCTTGCATGAGTGGATCAAGGAACTCTTAAGAAAAGGTCAAACAAGAGGATATGAGAAATGTAGGTGCTTCAGTAGCCACGTGGGCATGGGAAAATTAGAATTTTGAGAAACTGTTATTTCATAAGTGTGTACCATAGCTGATCAATTTAGAACACTTTATTTGATGAGAGGTCAATCACACATTCAGCTGAACTGGCATCCCAACTGTCTATTTCCTAAGTGACAGGACAAGGGGAAGCACATGATAACTACTTGTGGTGTTCTGGCATCAATGCCTCTGATGTTTTCGAGTTTACTCTGTAGCATCGATCATGAGCCTTGACATTGATTCTCTCAGGTTATGGTTTGCTCCAATGTTTGCTCCTTACCAGCCCAACGTGTTCACATTAATATCTAAATTTCCTATTTTACTTATAGGCATTTGAAACAACCTCACTTTTGAAATACAAACTTTGTGATTTAGGAATCCTATATTCCTATTTTACTCAGTATATCTCCATCAAGATGCTGTCCTAGAACAACGAAAAGAAGATGCGAAAAAGAACCTTCAAAACCTTAAGTAATTCAGAGCCAGGCATGAGGACTCAGCTTGATACTAACACTGCATGAATGTTTGGTTGGCCCTGTCATATCTACATATAATTGATCAACGTGTTCCCTTTGCTTTGTAGGGCCTCCTGAATAACATCCTCTCTTGAAGGTAATTATATATATGTATTTTTAGTTACTTTGTATTGTATAAAATGTATATTATTTATTAGTTAATTTCTTTTAAAACCCATTCAGCCGACCACTGAAATGGAAGATCCTGCTGTGAGACATGCAGTACAAAGAAAGAATGTACAGACATCAAGAGCAGGTACATTTTCATTACAAATGAAATGCTGGAAATAAGTATATTAAATGGTTGGAAGTACTCACATTTTTCTTACCCCTAATTCTTTTTAATCTAAATTGAATGGAAGGGATTGACATAAATGTTATTGTTGATATCCATATTTCAATAAAAATAAATTTATATGAAAACAAGATTTTAAAAATAGGAGTTTTAACTCATGTTTCTATTTTAATATTTTTAATAGCATAATAGTTAGAATATGGAATTTTTATATTTGTCAGGGATTCGAAGCAGTGAATTTTAAGGCTCGGAGATATTTCCAGTGTCTTATGTGCTAGCTGGAATTCTGACACTTACCTAAAGGAATCCTTTACCTAGATGTTAGTTTCTGCATTAACATTAGAGACTTTCTGTTAATGTTATTACATCGATGATCTGAAACAAATGAGATGTTTTAACGAGCATATTGTGTGCATGTGTGTGTATGGGTGTGTTTGTGGCATCTTTGATTATTAAAAACTAGGAAAGTAATCATTCATAACTGGAAGACAGTCTAAATAATTGCATAGAGGCGACCAACATTATGACCATCTCTGAGGCTACCAACATCACTGCCTGTTTTCCATTTCCGTATCCTTTTGAAATCGTTAAGTATACTGTGATGCTCAGAAATAATAGGCAGAATCTGTGTGTCCTAGAATGGAATATGAGTGGTTTTACACTTTACACGTCGTTCTGCCACTTTCTTTTGGGTACTTTGTATTATATTTTCCACATGTATCCACACTGATATGATTCGCTCTGGTTTAATTCATTTTACACTTTTCATTGTGTTCGCTTATACCACTCTACCACATTTAGTTAGACTCCCCTGTTGCAGATAAATGAAAACAGAAAAATAGATTTGGGTGCGGTGACTCAAACCTATAGTCCCAGCAGTTTGGGAGGCTGAGGCCAGCAGACCATGAGGTCAGGAGATGGAGAGAATCCTGGTGAACATGGTGAAACCCCATCTCTATTAAAATATAAAAAAAATGGCTGGGCATGGTGGTACATGCCTGTAGTCCCAGCTATCCGGGAGGCTGAGACAGAAATCGCTTGAACCCGAGAGGCGGAGGTTACAGTGAGCCAAAATTGCGCCACTGCTCTCCAATCTGGCAGCATAGCAAGAATCTGTCTCAAACAAAAAAAAAAAACAGAAAAAGATAAATAATGTCAGATTATAAGGGGCTTTTATTTAATCCCTTTGTATGTGTGAATATTTACTGTATGAGAGTTTAAGGCTGAGAAGTTCAGAATGCAAGGATGCACCACCATATTTTACAAATGCCCTTAGATTTTATGACTCTTGAGCCTTTAGCATAGGAAGTTACAATTTGTTTCTCTAAAGAAGTTTACTGTGCTGTTCTCTTAAAAAAAAAAAAAAAAAAGAAAAAGAAAATAGCAAATGACATTGTCTTATTTGACGTCTTGGACATCATCGAATGAAACTGTAACTTACTCATGTCAAAATTCAGAATCAACATTTTGAACAATATATATATAGTTTGTGAATGTCCCATCATCATGAATGAGCCCTTGATGATGAAATGGCCTTTCAAGTTTTACTTGTGCATTTTTTGCTCTTTTTCTTTACTTGTCTTACAAAAGCTTAAATTTAATAGTTTTATTTCTACAGAAAGCAGGAATATGATTTTTAAATATATTTGTCCTGTTTCATGGCATCGTGAATTCTTCAGATCTAGTGTGGACCTAGACTTATTTTTACATGGGAACAATTAGGTTTGTTTCTTTGTCCTTGATGAGACAGAGTCTTGTTCTGTGATGTGGTTCAGAGTGGATAAGCTCTTAAAGCATTAATCTTTTCAGTAGTTCTTTCTGCGGTAGGTAAAATGGCAGGTGAATTTGGGCCTTGTTTTATGTAGGGCAGACCATATAGCTCCAACTAAGTAAAACACCCAGCACCTTCCCCAGGAGTATTGGCCAGGGTAACACATTAGTATCTCTTGAGCACTTCTCCACTGGCAGCTGGAAAGTTTTTGGGAGAATCCCTGTTTCTGGTCTGATACTTACCTTTTGCTGACTTCTGGTGATAGGGTGTTTTATCCGAAACTGAACAATTTTAACTGAAGAGCTAGAAATAATGTGTTGTGTTACAAAAAAGTAAGTATAGTAGTTCCCCCTTAAGTATGAGAGATAAATTCAGAGGCTCCCAGTGAATGCCTGAAAGCACAAATAGTACTGAATCACTCTCAGTTTTTTTTTTTTTTTCATACTTAAATATCTATGATACAGTTGAATTGATAAATTAGGCACAGCAGGAAATTAACTAATAAAAAAATGGAAAATTATAGTAATATGCTGTAATGCAAGTTTTTTGAATGTGGTCTCTTAAATATATGGTATGGTTCTCACCCTTTTTCCCGTGATGATGTGAAGTGATGCAGTACCTATGTAATGAGATGAGGTGGGGTGAATGACGTAGGCATTGTCATGTAGTGTTGGGTCACTATTCACCCCCTGACTCTAAGTCAGAAAAAAAGATTATCAGCTTTGAGTGTTCCTGGACCTTCAGGCTTCAATGACAGTGATGGCGGGATGCAGGAGGAGACCATGTTGATGACTAGGGCTGGACAGCACATGCAGTGTGAATGCACTGGACAAAGGAATGATTCACATCCTGGGATGGATAGTGGGCAAGAGCTCAAGATTTTATTGTGCCTCTCAGACTGGCACACTAACACTTATGACTTGTTTATTTCTGGAGTTTTCAATGTAATGTGTTTGGAATACAGTTAACTGTTAGAGCTGTAACCACATAATTCAAAACTGCAGATGTAAAATCTGTGTTTGGACTTTGACTCATTTCTTGGTGTACAATTCTTAAAATCCTTAGAATTTCCAAAGTGATGTCTTTTAGTATGCTAATGATCGATGGCTGGAAGCTCCTAGGTAGGTTCAGGATGGGAACTGGTACCATGCTGAAGACATGCCTGATTAGAGGGTTGAGATCTTCTGTCTCACTCTGCAAACTCTGGGGAGGACAGAAGGGCTGAAAGTTGTCAGTCACCAACAGCCAGTGATTGATTAGTTATGCCTATGTATTGGAGCCTTTATACAGACCCAAAGGGACTGGACTTGGAGAGCTTCCAGATCGCTGAATACACGCAGGTTCCTGGAGGGTGGTGTGTCCTGAGAGGGCATGGAATCTCTGTGCCACTAGCCCCATACATTGCACTATGCATCTCTTCATCTTTACCTTTTGTACTGTCATTCATATTATACTGCTAAGTGTGTTTCCTGAGTACTTTAAGCCATTCCAGCAATTCAGTTTAACCCAAAGAGGGAGTCCTGGGAACCCCAATTTGAAGCTGATTGGTCAGAAGTTCTGGACTTTCAGACTTAGGACTGATGTAGTGAGGCAGTCTCACGGGACTGAGACCTTTACCTGTGGAATCTGATGCTGTCTGCAGACAGAGTGTGAGAACTGAATTAGATGACACCCAGTTTGTGTCATCTGCAGAAGTGATTGCTTGCCTGTTGGTGGGAAAAACCTCTCCACATGTTTCGTCACAGAAGCTTTCTTTGTTGATGATTGTTGCTGTGGTGTGAGAGCGGAGAAAAAGATGGCATATGTGTCTTTTCCACACATACAGTGGATAAGGAGTACTACTGTTTACCGTTTCAACTGCCCCCCTTCATATTTTGGTCCAGAAATCATGGTGTTTGACACTGGTAACTCATGCTGTCTGTTCTGCTAACAATACCATTTTTATTCAGTTTCATAGGGTTTGGCTAGGATGACTTGTATACTGCAGTTCACTTGTAGATACCAAATTTTGATAAGTTTATTCTTCTTTGTGTTTAATAAATACAAAGTAAGGGAAGTAAGAGTTCTTACTGCACTAATCACATACCAATAGGTATAATTTATATTAATTCTAATAAGATCCAATCTAATAAGCTCCCAAATGAATGGTTTATAACAAAGCATCAGTTGTATACTTTAAAGAAAAATGATCTAAATCATTTACAGAACTGTGGATACTTTTTTTTTAAATGAAGGTAGCATCTTGCTATGTTTCCCGAAACTGGTCTCAAACTTCTGGGTTTCTCAAGTGATACTCCTTCCTCAGTCTCCCAAATAGTTGAAATTATAGCCATGCATAACTGTCCTTTCTTATGGTTTTAATATTCTATACATTACTGATTGAAAATGCATTTTTTCTTTAATAGGTTGTGGGAGTTCTGATGAATCTGCAGTCAGGTAGGACTTTACAGTTTTAAAAAATTATGTTAACTAAGAAAACATAGACGGAAAAAACTAATATCTATTGAGTGTGTATTCTGGGCTAACCACCCTATTAAATGCATCTCAAAGCCATCATGTCTGTTTTCTTATAACCTACTGTTTATTAAATAGGCAACTGTGATTTAGAGAGGTTGATTAAATGGATCATGATCCCATAGTTCAAAAAGTAGCTGGCCCACAGTTTGGCCATCAGCCTTTCAAATCTTTTTTCTTGCTAATCAGCACAGATTGATAGAGATACTTGTGCAGAACTTTGATCAAGGTATAGGTCTGAATAAGATGAATCAGATAAATTATTTTAATTAATGTCTAAATTAATGAGTTTAAGTAAGTTAAACTCTCATTTTAGGTCTCACTTAGTAATGAGGTTAGTCCTTGAGTTTGTCCTAATATATTTGACAATTTTTGTGGTAACCAGCATTTTTTTTTTTAAATTAACCATCAAAGTCTTTATGACAGAATAAAGGTTTGGCTATTGGACTGGAAGTTTTACAAAACCAAGATTTGGCAAGTCTTGGAGAGAAATTATTTAACATCCCAGTTTTGTTTTCCCTTTAGGCTAGTATTTCTGCCTACTTCCATAATGCTTTCTTTTTCAATTTCTTTTTCCATTACTTTCATTCTTTGTTGTTTTCAAATTCTGCTGGCTGTGTATTCCGAATTTTCCTATAGACAGAACCAAAAGTCCACAGAATTACAGAAGTTTAAGGAGTCTTGGGACTAATTAAAATACCTTCAAGGACTTCAATCTGTGTTCAAGTGATTTTCTAGATTGACAACTTGAGACTCAGAGATGAGGATGCTTTTTTTGGACACAAGACACGCTAGAAATGAGATCTGAACACGTTTTAAAGCCCAATAGTCTTCCTTCTTTTTCTAGTCTATTGGCATGTGTTTTTTGAGACAGAGTTTTACTCCTGTTGCCAGACTGGAGTGCAGTAGCACAATCTTGGCTCACCACAACCTTCACCTCCTGGGTTCAAGCGATTCTTCTGCCTCAGCCTCCTACGTACATGCGATTACAAGCATGTGCCACCATGACCAAATAATTTTGGATTTTTAGTACAGACGGGGTTTCTCCATGTTGGTCAGGTTGGTCTCGAACTCCTGACCTCAGTTGATCTGTCTTCCTTCGCCTCCCAAAGTGCGGGGATTACAGGTGTGAGCCACCACACCTGGCCTGGCATGTGTTTTAATAATACAAAGGGGGAGTGAATCTGGTGCACGGAGTGGATAGACTGAGAATGGAATTAGCTGGTGAACGCAATGGAAATGGCAAAGAATGGAATGAGCAGGGCAAGGCCAGGTTTGAAGAGAAACAACCCTGGATACGGATTATTCAGTAACAGATTAGAATATTGGGGTTTATGACAAGTCTGATAAATCATAAAGATGAAGGACACAAGATACTGGGAATTATCTACAAAGGCACATTAAAATAGAGGGCTCAAGGAAGCTCTAAACAGATTGCTGTGCTCTTTTTAAATCAAGAACTGACAAACTGGAAGATTTTTGCTATAAGATGCTAAAACATGTGGAGACTCTGGGAGGAGTGTCTACATCAGACAGAAATGTGGTGTCATCTAATTCCATCCTGACTTACAGAGGAGGCTTAGAGCCCCTTGAGTACTGATGGGCTCAAGACTGCTGAACTACATAGATCAGTGGTCCAAGGCAGGTGTCTCCTCATCCATTCTGTTGGCTGCCGGTTGACTCTAATGATTGTTTCTTTTGCTATGCAGAAGCTCTTAAGTTTAATTAGATCCCACTTGCCTATTTTGGCTTTTGTTGCCACTGCTTTTGATGTTTTAGTCATGAAGTTCTTGCCTATGCCTCTGTCCTGAATGGTACTGGCCTAGGTTTTCTCCTAGGGTTTTTATGGTGTTATGTCAATGTTTAGAAGTTTCTTTGAAATGAGTGAATAAGATGTGATTAAGTTGCATTTTGGCTAATTTGGGGGGGGGGTGTCAGGCAGTTATTTGATATGATAGCTGATTTGCTAATTTTAGAAGCAGTTGTGTTATAAAGTTTATTCTGTGAATACCAAATTTATCATTTTCTAAGAATACTGCACTGATCTTGAAATATAAAAGTTTATTCTTTTCTATCAAGACTGTGGCAATTCAATGTTTTCTCTTTTGATAAATATTTTGATAGTGAAAGCTTATTCTATATGGTTTATTTGATGTGTTTTAAGTCTTGCATGAGTGGATCAAGGAACTCTGATGTCCTTCCCATATTCACATAGACTGGGTCATGGGCAGCACAGGCTGTCAACTCAGTAATGAAGTTCAGCTGGGTAGCTGGAGGTGTGTCTGTCCTGGTAGTAGAGACTCCAGTTAGGTTGTTATTCAAGAGCAGGGATATGGAGCGCTCCTACTCCTAGCCATTTTAGGCCATCTTCACAGGAATCTGTGCTTTCATACACTGAAGATTAGAAGACTGGAAACTGCCATGGAGCCCTACATAAGTGGAATCTGGAAGTGCGACTCCATAGGAAGAAAGGTATTTATATAGTACTTACGGAAACAGAGGTACAACTGCCAGGACTCTGTTTTTCCAACAATCTCTCTCATTGATATCTGAGTGCTTATGAAGGTTTTAAGGGCTTACTAGTTTATGAGGTCCTGAATAAGGTAGAAGCTATAGAGTGAAAATAATTGGATTTTTATAATTGTTAATGTTTTAATCTTTCTGGGAAAAGTATCCTCAATAAGAAAATACCCTTTCATTATTAGATTTTTGTACATTTAGCTCTCACACATTTCAAATATAGTAGGGGATTCTCTGTACTCTTAGGATAAAGGAAAGCATTGGGACCTTAAGTGGTTTTCATGCTGAAGAATCAAGAGTGCAATTTTGAAGTGATACACATTAGTCTTTTAAGCACATATAGATACCGTACAAGAGACAGTGGATCTTTCTACCTTGTTTTAGGTAATAGGGTTCCTTCCAGTTTAGGTGAGGAAAGTTAGGTCATCCATTAATTGAATTTCATGTTCTGCTTCAGGACAGGTAATTTGTGAGGGTAAATTATTGTCAAGCTTTGCCAATATATTGGGTGTCACGATTTGTTATGGAGCTCAAAGTTAGTTTTCAATGAATATTTTACAGATTTAGACAGCTGGAGGCAGAAATAGGTAACCAAAATCTATGTTTAGAACAGAGGCCATATTTTAATTGTATCAAGAAATGTTATTTAATATACACATTGCCGACCTTTTCCCAGGTTGTGTTTTTGTTTTTTTGAAGGGGAAAGCTGAATATGAACTGGCAGGTAAAAAGTTTGTAAAAAATAAAAGATAAAAATAAACGTGCTCATTCATACTGCATATTTTTTCTCTAAAGCATTTTCCATGAACTGTGTGTGGACTCCTGTCTGAAACCTGATGATGAAGACTTGACTGTTACTACAAAGGTAAAGTGGTCTCTTGTAAAATTTTCTCACTCAGTCAACTTTTACAAAGTGTTTACTTTTAAAATTTGGCAGAGGTTTACCTATTACTGTTTTATGATGGTTATGTACAGCTGGTCAGAGAAAACCATAGACTTATGGCTAGTTGATTAAAAATTTTACTTGACGCTGGTAACAAAAGATGATAAGAACTGTGACATGGCGGGGGCTCAACAAAAATTAACTGGAAAATACATAGCAACAGAAAAATCACATTAGGAAATGCTTTCCCCGATAGAGAAAATATATAAAATTTGGTTAAAGTTTACTTAAATAAATACTAATACCTTGACTTTTTAATCATACTAATGTAACATGTATATTTTTGCCAGTATAAATCTTCAGTGGATCAAATTACATGTTGTAGTCACGGAATCTCCCTGGTACCTTTTAGTTGAAAAACTGTACAACAAATACAGCTGTTTTACTTGGACCCTTATTATTTGGGTATTATATACTTGGTAGGAGAGATTGTTCCTCTATTATATTATTGGTTCTGTATTGAGACTAAAATATTAAAAATTGTAGAAAAAATACCTGGGTGTGGTGATATACACCTATAGTCCCAACTACTTGGGAGTTTGAGGTTGCTTGAGTCCAGGAGTCTGAGAACCACCTGGGAAGCATAACAAAACTGCATCTGATTTATTTATTTTTAAAAATCATATTGAGTTCAGGGGTACATATGCAGAACGTGCAGGTTTGTTACATAGGTTTACATGTGCTATGGTGATTTGCTGCATCCATTCCCCAGTCATCTACATTAGGTATTTCTCCCAATGTTATCCCTCTACCCCTGCTATCCCTCACTTATTCCCGACAGGCCCTGGTGTGTGATGTTCCCCTCCCTGTGTTCTTATTGTTTAACACCCACTTAGGAGTGAGAACATGCAGTGTTTGGTTTTCTTTTCTTGTGTCAGTTTTCTAAGAATGACAGTTTCCAGTTTCATCCATGTCCCTGCAATGAACATGAACCCATCCTTTTTTATGGCTGCATAGTATTCCCTGGTGTATGTGTGCCACATTTTCTGTATTCAGTCTATCATTGATGGGCATTTGGATTGGTTCCAGGTCTTTGCTATTATAAACAGTGCTGCCATAAACATTTGTGTGCATGTGTCTTTATAATAGAGTGATCGATAATCCTTTGGGTATATATTCAGTAGTGGAATAGCTAAGTTAAATGGTATTTGTAGTTCTATATCCTTTAGGAATTGCCACACTGTCTTCCACAGTGGCTAAACTAACTTAAACTCCTGCCAACAGTGTAAATGTGTTCCTATTTCTCCACATCCTTTCTATCATGTTGTCTCCTGATTTTTTAATGATCGCTATTCTTACTGGCATGAGATGGTATCTCAATGTGATTTTCATTTGAATTTCTCTAATGACCAGTGATGATCAGCTTTTTTTCATGTTTGTTGGCTGCACAAATGTCTTCTTTTAAGAAGGGTCTGTTCATATCCTTTGCCTGCTTTTTGATTGGGTTGTTATTTCTTGTAAATTTGTTTAATTTCTTTCTAGATCCTGGATATTAGCCCTTCGTCAGATGGGTAGATTTAAGGTTAATAGTGTTATGTGTGAATTTGAGGGTACCATTTTGATGCTATTTCGTTGCTTTGCCCAGTAGTTGATGAAGTTTCTTCAGTGTCTATGGCCTTCACAATTTGGTATGTTTCTCCAGTGGCTGATAGTGGTTGTTCCTTAACATGTTTAGCTGTTCCTTCAACAGCTTTTGTAAGGCAGGCCTGGTGGTGATGAAATCTCTCAGCAGTTGCTGATCTATAAAGGAGTCTATTTTTTCTTCGCTTATGAAGCTTAGTTTGGCTCAACATGAAACTCTGGGTTGCAAATTCTTTTCTTTAAGGATGCTGAATATTGGCCCCCACTCTCTTCTGGCTTGTAGGGTTTCTGCTGAGAGATCTGCTGTGAGTCTGATGTGCTTCCCCTTGTGGGTAACCTGATGTTTCTCTCTAGCTGCCTTTAGCATTTTTTCCTTCATTTCAACCCTGGTGAATCTTTACGATTATGTGCTTTGGGGTTGCTCTTCTGGAAGTTTATTTTTGCTGTGTTCTCTGTATTTCCTGAATTTGAATGTTGGCCTGCCTTGCTAGTTTAAATAACTCCTAGGTAATATTCTGAAGAGTGTTTTCCAACTACGTTTTTACTCTCCCTCTCACTTTGTTACACTGATTAAACACAGATTTGGGCTTTTCACATAATCCTATATTTCTTAGAGGCTTTGTTCATTTCTGTCTTTTTTTCTCTAAGCTCACATTCTTGCTTTATTTTGTTGAGTTGATCTTTAATCTCCGATATCCTTTCTTCCACCTGATCGAGTGGTTATTTAAACTTACGTCTGTTTCACCAAGTTCCTATGCCGTTTGGCCTGAGCCAGCAGCACAATTTTAGGCACCAAAGGGCTAACCCCAGAAGAGGTGGGAGAGAGGACCCAGGAAGCAAGATACAAAAGGAATAAATATGCAGCTGGCAGCATGGTCAGGGAGACTGTGGGAACAGGCTAAAGTAACATGAATAAAAGCAAAACTCAAAAATGCAGGGTCTCACAGAAAGGAGACATAGACATGCTTGGAAGGGAAGCAGGGGCTGCAGATCATTCCTGGATGTGGGGAAGCAATCTGCGCCAGGGATTCTCAGTCTCGGTTGCAAGTGAATCACAGGGGGCTTTAATAACTGAGCAGATGGCAGTTGGGCACCGTCGCTCATATCTGTAATCCCAGCACTTTTGAGGCCAAGGCGGGCAGATCACTTGAGGCCAGGAGTTCGAGACCAGCGTGGCCAACATGGTGAAACCCCGTCTCTGCCAAAAATACAAATATCTGTTGGGCATGGTGGAGTAGGACTATAGTCCTAGCTATTCGGGAGGCTGAGGCAGGAGCAACACCTGAACCTGGTAGATCAACAGTGAGCCACGATTGTGCCACTGCACTGCAGCCTCAGTGACAGAGCGAAAGCCTGTCTTCAAAAAACAAAAAGATGATGCATATTAGGGTGAAAGAAAGATTCTTCAAATAATCCCCAATAAGATGTTGACAATGGGCAGAAAAAGATGTACAAAAAGAAAACCATAATGTGGCTGGGCACGGTGACTCATACCTCTAATTCCAGCACTTTGAGAGGCCAATGTGGGTGGATCACCCAAGGTCAGGAGTTCAAGACCAGCCTGGCCAACATGGCAAAACCCTGTCTGTACTATAAATACAGAAATTATCCAGCAATGATGGTGCATGCCTGTAATCCTAGCTACCTGGGAGACCGAAGCAGGAGAACCACTTGAACCCAGGAGGAAGAGGTTGTAGTGACCTGAGATCGCACCACTGGACTCCAGCCTGGGAGACAGAGTGAGACTCCATCTCAAAAAGAAAAGAAAACCAGAAGAAGACATACTAAAACAGTGACAATGGTTGCTTCTGCGTGTTTCCTTACTATTGACCTGCACATGTGATTTTTAAACCCATATTTCCTAGGTGAGACAGTATTATTTTTCTAAGGAGTGGGGGATGGGAGGGGAACAATGTCAACAATAACTATACCTAATATTTTAAAAACCCAAATCTGTCAGGTTGAACATGATGTCTAGGCAAGAAATAAAATATATAAATATAACCCAAATCTGAAGCTAAAGCAAGAGCAGTCCAGTGTATAGCTTTCCCAGACCAAGCCCTCTGCAGAGATTTAAGCTGCTCGTGGCTCATGTGCACCACATTCAAGGTGATGGACTTGGGGGATAGAGTTGGTGTCTGAGACCACATGGCCAGCACAGGCAGATTCAAGACAACTCTGCAGAAGAGCCAAGGAGAGGGAAGTCAAGCAGGGAGCTGAGCATGTTCATTCATTAATTCCCCACCACCTCCCCGAGGTCTCAGCGACCCAGCCTTACCCTGTGATCCACCAGAAGGTGATCCTGGACAGGAAGGAGGCGCTGGACTCTGAGCAAGGATTCTAGAGGAAAGAAAGAACAGGTTAGGGAGGAAGAGGAAAAGGAACAATTCAACTTTTCATCCAGGCCACAGCTTGGCAAGGAGTAGTCAGCTGCCCATTCATCCTTCAAGAGGACCAGTATCCGCTCCACACCATTCTACGCCCCAAAAGGATTCTCTCCCAAGCCCCAGGAGAAAGAAACTCATAGCAGCTCCTCTCATTTCACTCAACAGAGTGTCTACCAGGCACAACCACAACAAGCTATCGACCTGCCTTATCTTCTATCCCTGCAGCAACCATAGGAGCTGGTGTTAACATCATCCCCACTTCACTCATTCATTCAACAAATATTTTCTTAGCACCTACTATGTGCTAGGCACTCTATAAGGTACTACAGGGTTACCTTAGATCCCCATGACAACCCCGTTTTCCTCATTCAGGCATTGAATATTTATTGACCACTTACTATGAGCTAGACATGCTACCCAGAACTTACATACTTGCATTATTTTATATCCTCATGGAATTCTATATACATGGTATTACTATTATCTCCACTTGATTCATTCATCAAACAAATGTTTCCTGAGCACCATCCATATGCCAAGCACCCTGCATATAAATCTAAACAAACAGAAATGACCCCTGCCTGTATGGAGCTTGTGGGTCACTGCAGTAATCATCAGTAAAACCTGCCAAGATTCTCTAGTATTAATAATTAGCTCTAAGTGCTTTACACAAATTACCCTATTTAATCTTCATCCCCACCTCACAAGGTAGGTGAAAGTATTATATCATCCCTGATTTGCAGTTAAAAGAAACTGGGGACCAGAGATGAAATGATTTGTTCAAGGTCCCACAGCTAAAAGTGGTGGAGACAGGACGTAAGCCCCAAAGAGTCAGGCTCTAGAGAGACATGCATCAAATGATCACAGGAACAAATGCAAAACTGCAACTTCTGGGCCTTGATATGAGTCCTAAAAGTAGAGAAATATTACCAATGAGACAAGGTCAGCACATGGGGGCTGATCTGGTGTACCAAAGTCAGGGAAGTTTCCCCAAAGGAAGACAGTCAAGCTGGTGCCTGCAAGATGAGTAGAGGAGAAGTAAGTAACGAGGAAAGGCAAGGCACTCCCAGCAGGCAGCAGCGTGTACAAAGGCCTGGTGGCAGAAGGAAGCATGGCAGACTCCAGGAACCAAGAAGGGGCCTGAGCAGTCTACAGTGAAGGCTATGCATAGCCTACACTGCAGGCCACATATTTTGGTATTGATTCTAAGGGCAAGGGAAAGTACTGAGAGCCTCTAAGCAAGCTATCGGCTTACTTCCCAGAGGCACGAAGATGAGCCCCAACTCAACATACAAGCAAGGAAAGGGACCGACACAGAGTCCTGGGATGACAGACCAAGCCTGGCTTTCAACACAGATGCATTCCGCTCAAAATTCTGAAACAAGCTTTAAGCAGGAGGGGGAAGAAAGGTCACCATGTAGCAATAAGACCTTTAGCCAAGGACTCCACTCAAAGTTCCAACCTTGTGCAGAGATAAGGTGTTTACAGAGTCCGATAAGGCAGCATACTCTCCTCAAGTGCTTTTCCATCCAAGGCTAGGTGTGCTTCTTAAAAAACACTGTATCCTGGTAGGGTGTGGTGGTTCACGCCTGTAATACCAGCACTTTGGGAGGCCTAGGCGGGCAGATCACTTGAGGTCAGGAGTTGGAGACCAGCCTGGCCAATATGGCAAAACCCCATTTCTACTAAAAATACAAAAATTAGCTGAGAGCGGTGCCTCACAACTGTAGTCCCAGCTACTCAGGAGGCTGAGGCAGGAGAATCACTTGAACCCAGGAGGCAGAGGTTGCAGTGAGCTGAGATCCCACCACTGCACTCCAGCCTAGGGACCCTGTCTGTATCTGGGCCCTATCCCCACCAGGGATTCTGATTAAACTGGTTTGGGGTACGACTGGGGCACTGAAACTTTTTGTTTTAAATGTCCACATTCTTCTTGGAAAAGTGGCTGGGCAGGAAATAAGCAAGATAAGCCAAGAACATCTTGTCACACTGAACAAGGAAACTAAGCATAAACTGCATTGTTACAAGGCCCAAGAGCCAAGCAAAAGTGGCACCACAGGCTAAAAAAGGGACAATTTGAGCTTTGACAAGGAGAGTAAGTGCAGTAAGCTGAAACATACCATGTATGTATGGGGTTTTTTTTTTGTTTGTTTTTGTTTTTGAGACAAAGTCCTGCTCTGTCTCTCAGGCTGGAGTGCAGTGGCATGATGTTGGCTCACTGCAACCTCCGTCTTCTGGGTTCAAGTGGTCCTTCTGCCGTGGCCTCCCAAATAGCTAGGATTACAAGCATGAGCCAAGACACTGGGCTAATTTTTGTATTTTTAGTAGAGACGGTGTTTCACCCTGTTGGTAACCAGGCTGGTCTTGAACTCCTGACCTCAAGTGATCCATCCGCCTCAGCCTCCCAAAGTGCTTGGATTACAGAAATAAGCCACTACGCCTGGCCAAAAACCTCCATTTTTACTTAAGGTTTTAATGATTAATTTCACATTATAATGTGAAAAATAATGAGTCTCTAGCAGTCTTATCCCAAAAATTAGGACTGGTAATAAAGCACTACTTTGCTCAGTCCCATTTTCCTTCAAATCACCTATCTTGAGTAAATACACTAGCTTCATTTTCCACCCCTGTATAGGGGCAGTAAATACTACCAGGAAAAAACCCATAATTAGCAGCAGTACAAATTCAAATTTTCCAACCTGCGCGTAAGCACGGCTTTGTAATTATTTTTACCCATCCCAGGTTACAGTCACCTATTACCCCAAAATGAAATCTCAAATGTCCTCCATTCTGCATAAACCCATGCTGGCCCCTCAGTGGAAAACATCAACCATGAATTATGAGTCTCTTCACTTTACCTTCAAACCACCAATTTCTGTTGCACCGACTGTGCTTATTACCATGTATGTCTAGTATTAGACTGGACTCCTAGGAAAGAGGAACTCACATTCATTATCTCCAGGTCCCAAGGGCAAAACTCCAAAGTGTAATTAAGGAAAGAAATAACTCCAGTTCTTTCAAGTCCTGAATTTGTGGTCCTCTCAAAAATGGCAGTGTGTATTCAAGCTCTGCTTGTTTTCCTGATCAAGTTCTCCACCTTTGGTCGGGGGGTGGGGGGAGCATCTTACAAAATAGGCCAGGAAGTCAAAAATGTCTAGAGATTACTCCCACATGGTAATCTTTGCAAATAAAACTCTTAGACCTAACTTTATACTAATAAAAATTTCATGATACTTTTTATTTTTTGAGACGGGGTCTTGCTCTGTCACCCAGACTGGAGTACAGTTACAGCTCATGCAACCTCATCCTCCTGAGCTCAAACAGTCCTCCCACCTCAGCCTCCCAAGTGCTGGGGACACAGGCACAAGCCACCATGTGTGTGGCTAACTTTTTGTAGCGACGTGGTTTCACCATGTTGCCCAGGCTGCTCTCAAACTTCTGGGGCTCACAGGATCCACCTGTCTCAGCCTCCCAAAGTGCTGGGATGACAGGTGTGGGCCATTGCGTCCAGCACCAATACCACATTTTAATTGTGTGTTGAGGTGGCTGGATTGAAGGAAGAAATGGGTACTCCATTTTCTTTTATTTCCCAGTCCTAAGGGGTTTTAAACACACTAATATTAAAGTTTAAATGCCCTAGAGCTGAAAAAGAGATTTAAAACCTTGACAGTCTCACAGTATGTGGTATAAGTTGAAGAAAAATAATAAAATGCAAGATGCTTAATATTTTAAAAGAATTTGAGTGAATGTTGCATCTGTAAAAATGAAATCAGAATAATCTCAGGAAAGATTTCACTGATGAAAAAATTTTCAGAGACGAAAAGCATGATTTGCCAAATTTAAAACAGCAATACAGGCAATAAGTAGTAGATGAAATATAACCAAACAAAAATTAGTCACAAAAAAAATCAGTAAATGAATTACCAACTTGAATCAAAAGGACAAAATAGATTAACAAAATGAAAGAATGTTACAAATATGCAGATTAACCTTACCAATACTGTGTATACAAAGAAAACAGTATTTTTTTTGACAAATTTATTGAGCATCGAGCATCTAGTATACTACAACCATGATAAAATAGAGAAGAGAGACATGGAATGTGTCTTCAAAACGTCCACATCCTAGAACAAATGAAACTGAAGTAGCAACCAAAGAAATTACTGAAGAAAACTATGCTTATGAAGAAAGGGGGTAGGAAGAGAAGGAAAGGAAAAAAATAAATGTATACATTTTACATTTTAGCCAAATTTAAGGCAAAGAGATTCTGATAAAATTTCAAAGATTTCAGAGATAAAGTATCCTTCAAGCACAGTGAGGACTCGGTGTCTAGGGTAATCAAATTTTTAAAAATATTTGGGTGGCAATGTTTTTAAACGAATACCACACATGGACGAGGATATGGTTAAATTGGCACTGCCATATATTTGAAGTGGGAACATAAATTGTTTTAATTTTCTAGATGTAAATTTGATGAAGCCACTTCATGTACAGCTTAAGAACCTTACTAAGGTTTCTCCCAGGCATGGTAGCTCACGCCTGCAAACCCAGAACTTTGGGAGGCTGAGGAAGGTGGATCACTTAAGGTCAGGTGAATCACCTGACGTCAGGAGTTCAAGACCAGCCTGGCTAACATGGTGAAACTTCAACTCTACTAAAAATACAAAAAACTGCTGGGTGTGGTGGTGCATACCTGAAATCCTAGCTAGTTGGGAGGGTGAGGCAGAACTGTTGAACCCAGGAGGCAGAGGTTGCAGTGAGCAGGGATTGTGCCACCACACACCAGCCTGGGCAACAAAGTGATACTCTGTCAAATAAATAAATAAAATATAGTCTTAATAAGGTTTCCTATGTTCTTCCCATACCCTTCCATTTTTTGTGCTATTGTCATATCTTTTACTCCCACATTATAAAACTTATAATGCATTATTTTTGCTTTAAAAAACTGTCTTTTTAAAGCTACTGTTGCGTCACCATGCCTGGCTGATTTTTGTATTCTTTGTAGAGATGGGGTTTCGCCATGTCACCCGGGCTGGTCTCGAACTCCTGGACTCAAGCAATCATCCAGCCTCAGCCTCCCAAACTGCTGAGATTGCAGCTGTTGGCCACTGCACCCAGCCCTGGTAGGCTTTTTTGAGAAGTATTTTAAAGATGTCTCTCCAGGCCAGGTGCAGTGGTTCACACCTGTAATGCTAGCACTTTGGGAGCACAAGGGAGGCAGATCATGAGGTCGGGAGTTTGAGACCAGCCTGGCCAACACAGTGAAACCCCGTCTCTACTAAAAATACAAAAATATTAGCCAGGTGTGGTCGCATGCACCTGTAATCTCACCTACTCAGGAGGCTGAGGCTGGAGAATCGCATGAACCTAGGAGGTGGAGGTTGCAGTGAGCCGAGATCACACCACTGCACTCTAGCCTGGGCAAGAATGACTCTGTCTTGGACTAAAAAAAATAAATAAATAAAGAGGTCTCTCCATCGTATTTTGATTTGCTAAATTTCTGATGAGAAGTCTGCTGTCATTCTTATCTCTGTTACTCTGTACATGATGTATATTTTTTCTCTGCCTGCTATGAAAATTTTCCCTTTATTATTGGTTGCCAACAATGTGATGATGATGTGCCTTAGTGTGGTTACCTTTATAGTTATTCTCATTGGGATTCTTAAATATGTGGGCTTACAGTTTTCATCAAATTTGGAAATTTTCTGGTCATTATTTTTTACAATCTTTTTTCTGTTATCCCCTTTCCCTCTTTTCTGGGGTTCCAATTACATATATGTCAGACTGCTTCTGTCTCTAACAATTGTCCTCGTTATAGTCATTGATGCTCTATCAATTTTCCATTTTTCTTTCTGTTCTCATTTTGGACAGTTTCCATAGCTGTCTTGCAGTTCACTAATATGCAGTGCCTCAATTACTGTTAATGCCATCATTGTACTTTAAAATTTATTTCCAACTCTAGGTGTTCTGTTTGGGTCTTTTAAAAATATACCTTCTAGTTCTCTTCCCATTATGTTAACCATTTCCTCTACTTTTTGGAACCAAGAACATATTTGTAATTGTTGTTTTCATGTCGTTAATTCCATCATCTCATTTCTGGATCTAGTTGCTTTTTCTCCTGATTATGTCATATTTTCCTGGTTTTTTGCATGTCTGGTCATTTTATTGAATGCCTAACATTGTGAGTTTTATGTTTTAGATTTTGTGTATTTCTTTAAATAGCACTGGACTTTGTTCTCACACACAGGTAAGACTAAGTTGGCTGGATCTTCCGAGACTTGCTTTTTCATTGTTAGAGGAGGTCCAAAGTACCCTTTAACTTGGGGCTAATTTAGCCTCATTACAAAAGGCCATGCCCTTTTGATGCCCTTGTATATACTCTGGCTAATGGCAACACAGACTACTCCCGACTCTGTGTGAGTTCCAGGAATCATTTGGCCCGCTCCTTTCCAGTGGGGTTCCTTCTCTGGCCTCAGGTGCTCTCCTCTCATGCATGTGTAGGTCAGGACTCAACCTGACTTCAGGAGACTCCTCTGTCTGCTTCTGGAGTTCCGTGTACAACTCCCACATCCCTGGTACTCTGCCCCACAAATTATGACAATCTTCCCTCCCCATCAATCCCCATCTTGTCCTCCCAATTCAGTAAGACACCAGTCTTTAACTTGGGTTCGCCATCCCAGCTCTGCACCTTGAAAACTACCTCCAGATAATAAATTGGAGCAACCATAGAACTCGGCAGGTTTGTTTCCCACCTTTCAGTGACCACAGTCTTGTGCTGCTTGTTACCCAATGCCTACAAATTGCCATTTCATATATTGTCCAGTTTTCTAGCTGCTTACAATAGCAAAGTAAATCCATTCCTTGTTATCCATCACTGCTGGGCAGAATATATTTTCAACTATATGTTCAAGTAACAGTTTCTCAATTTTGTATCTTGTTGATACTGTTTTGAGACAAGGTCTCACTCTCACCCAAGCTGGAGTGCAGTGGCTCATAACTCACTGTAACCTCAAACTCCTGGGCTCCAGGCATCCTCCGACCTAGGCCTCCCAAAGCGCTGGGATTACAAGCATGTGTGTGCCATTACAACCTTAATTTAGTATCTCAAGGCTTAGTCTTCATCGAGCTCTACTTCTTTAAAACACCAAACTGTATTTTTTTTTTCTTTTTTTCTTGGAATTTGCCCTGCTCTTCTTAGTTTGACACTGAACTCTTAATTCTCCTACCTCTTTGATTACGATTTCTGATTCTTGAATCCTAAAAGTTTTAGGAAAGTTTAGGCAAGTTTCCAAAATCCTATTCTTGCCACATTTTCTTCTACATCTGTGTAGGACTTCACCCTATGAAATTTCAACAAGTCCCACAAATTCATTCATGACCTCTTTTGGGGCTCTTAACAGAAGTAACTAGATGACTGGCCTTGGACTTCTTCATTAATAGAGGGGGAGAAAAGGTGAATAAAACATATGATTTCTATGTTTTAAAGTGTGTGTGTAATTTGTTTTTTTGTTTTTGTTTTTTTTTTTTTGTTTTTTTTTAGCAGAGTCTTGCTCTGTTACCCAGGCAGCTCAGTGGTGCAATCTTGGCTCACTGCAACTTCTGCCTCTGGAGTTCAAGCAATTCTCACGCCTTGGCTCCTGGGTAGCTGGGACTACAGGCATGTGCCACCATGCCCGGCTCTAATTTTGGTATTTTTAGTAGAGATAGTGTTTCACCATTGGCCAGGCTGGTCTCAAACTCCTAGCCTTAAGTGATCTGCTGGCCTCAGACTGCCGAAGTGCTGGGATTACAGGCATGAGCCACCACGCTGGCTATAAAAATACTTTTATACACATACAACCAGAGGAAAAAACAGAAGTTAATTCACTTAAAGTGTAAAGAATGATGACCTGTTATATGGCTAACATTATTTTATTTTTCTGTATTTTCAATATACATGTGTATGTGTGCGCGCACGCGCGCGCGCACACACACACACACACACACACACACCCCTATTTTTTAAGTCCCCATTTCTAGCTCATAACTCCAGCTGTTTCTGCAGGTCAGAATCTCACACCACTATTTTCAAAAGCAAGTCACATATCTTCCTCCTAGAGCCTGTCTCCCTCTGTGCCAGTAAATGATACCCAATCCTCCCATAAGCTTTAGAGTCATGTCATCTTGTTGGAAACAATGAATTTCAATCCATCAGAAACAATATTATTGCAGGGGGCTCCAGAATAATGATCACAAAGGAGCACTAAAAAGCTAGCAGAATGAAAAACCCACTTTTTTCCAGGTCAGAGATGTAAGGAAAATCTGCAAGGAGGAAGCCATGCCCTTGGCATAGAAGCAGCTTGTTCCTGGGGTAAAGAGGTACATTTGGAAGAGCAGGCCAAAGTCGGACAGTAAGCCAACAAGGGAACTGTTGAGCACAGTCAAGAGGCTGGGGACTTGAGCCTGCATTTTGGGGGTACCCACAGATGACAAAAGGAGAAACACATCATAAACCCAGCTTCAAATGGCGCTTTGGCATAAAATTACTTTGCTGCCCAAACTGGCATTTAATATTGGTTGAAATGAAAAAGACATACCAGCCATCAACTTTTTACCATATAATTAATGTCATGAATAATATCATGTCTTTTTACTTTAATGCTCTTTTGAAAATGGGTAATAAACGAACAATGTACAGAATTCAAAAGTCACAAAAAAGTATGGACCTTGAGAATATTGTGTTAAGTGAGACAAACCAGTCACAAAAAGACAAATACTATATGATTGCACATGTATGAGCTGTCTAGAGTAGTCCAATTTATACAATCAAAAAGTAGAAAGGTGACTGCTGAGGGTAGGTAGAAGTACTAAGTACTTGTTTAATGGCTATGAAAAAGTTTTGGAGACTGGTTGTACGATATGAATATACTTAACACTACTGAACTGTACCCTTAAAAATGTTTAAGGTAGTAAGTTTTGGTATATGCATTTTATCACAATTAAAAATTTTAAAAAAGGCTGGGAGAGGTGGCTCACGCCTGTAATCCCAGCATTTTGGGAGGCCGAGGCAGGTGGATCACGAGGTCAGGAGTTCAAGACCAGCCTGGCCAAAATGGTCAAACCCCGTCTCCAAAAAAAAAAAAAAAAAAAAAAAAAAAAAAATCAAGTCACAAGTGAGTATAGAAAATATCACCTAATTGTGCCTTCTGGCCACTCAGTTCCACTCTTAAGAGACAGCCAGTGTTCAGATATATTCTCCTCTTTCCTAATATATTCCATCTATATATGTTTGCAAATATATGCTTTTTGAGATAAAACACACCCATACACAAATAGTAGCATACTACACGTAACCACTTCGGTCTTTTCATTTTCTATACCTTAGAGACTTTCCTAAATTACTTCATATAGAACTGCCTTACTCCTTTTAAGAGCTGCTACTAATTCACTATATGACTATATCAATTATTTTACCAGTTCCCTACTTATAAGTAATTAGGTTTTGTAAGAACTGTTGTGCTTACAAACACAGCAGTGAACACCTTCGTGCTATTTTTAACCCCTACATATGCATGTGTGTGTAAATATATGTTATGTACCTATGATAAATCTGCTAAAACAAAAGTTATGTGCATTCTTCATGTGTGATTGCATGTATGCACACTACATTTACAAAAAAATGTGTACTGAAGTACAGCATACATTCAGAACAGTACCTAATTCTTAAGTTCATAGCTTGATGAATTTTCCCAATATAATCCCACCTAACAGAGATTTCAAACAAAAAAAAAAATACAAGATTATAAGCCTCCAAAAGCCGCTCATGTCTCCATCCAGTAAGCTCCCCAAGAGTAATACTACCCTGACTTCTAACACCACAATTCTGTTTTTGAACGTGTATTTTTGTGTTTGACTCTTTCACCTAACATTATCCTTGTGAGTCATTCCTCTTGTGTGAATTGTAATTCATTATTATTGCTCTATAATATCCCTTATGTAAATACATCACAACTTATCTAAACTTATCTATACTATGCAAGGTGTGTGCATTCTTACATTTTAATATTATTCAATTAGTCTCCATAGAGTTTAGAATCGTACCATTAATATATGGAAATAGCTGTTTTCCTACACCTTAGCCAACAGCTAATCAAACGTCTTAATCTTGGCTAATCGGATATTTTTAAAATGCTTTCAGTATAGTTTCAATTTGCTTTTCTCTTATAACCACTAAAACTGAGGAACATTTCATACATTTAGGTATGAAAGCCACTTGACTTTCCTTTGAACTGCCTCTGAATGTGCCCACTTGGCCTTTTCTATCAGCAGGCGATCCTGCTTCGTAAAGGAAATTAGTCCTTTGAACATGCTGCATGGCAACTACTTTTTCCCAGCTTATCACTACAGTCCCAATTTTGCTTATACTAGTTTTTGCCATGTCTAGGTTGTCTGTTTTTTGGGGTTTTGTTTGTTTAAAACGAGAAGTCTTGCTCTGTCACCCAGGCTGGAGTGCAGTGCAGTGGTGGGATCTCAGTGGCTCACGCCTGTAATCCTAGCACTTTGGGAGGCCAAGGCGGGTGGATCACTTGAGGTCAGGAGTTCAAAACCAGCCTGGCTGATGTGAAACCCCCATCTCTACTGGGAAAAAAAAAAAAAAAAAAAATTAGGTGGTGGCAGATGCCTGTAATCCCAGCTACTCGGGAGGCTGAGGCAAAAGACTTGCTTGAATCCACAAGGTGGAGATTGCAGTGAGATAAGATCACACCACTGTACTCTAGCCTGGCCAAGGAGACTCCATATTTCAAAAAAAAAAAAAAAAAAAAAGTGAGATAGCAAGCTAGTTATCTCTTTTCCTGAATGGCTACTCAGTTTATCCAATACTATTTACTAAAGAATTCACTATTTTCATCACATATACCACAGTTGACCACACAAAACATTCCTATAAATGAAGCTACTTCAGTGCTCTCAACTCTGTGCCAGTGATTGGATGCTCAAATTGGTTTGGCTTCAACATACACTTTAATATTTGACAGCACTAATACCCCCTTCATGAACAGAGTTTCATAATTTTTGTGAAAATTTTCATTTTTGTTCTTTCATAAAACTTTCAAATCAACTTTTGAAAAGCCTATTACGATATTAATTGGGATTACTTTAAATTCGCAAAGAGTGTGTGTGTGTGTGTGTCTGCGTGTATCTTCCCCCAGAGATTGCATCTCACTATATTGCCCAGGCTGGTCTCCAACTCCTGGCCTCATGTAATCCTCCCACCTCAGCCTCTCAAAGTGCTGGGTTATAGGCGTGAGCCACTGTGCTTGGTCAATTTCACTAAATCTAAGACATTTGAAATGTAAGATGCACAGTTATTTTATGCCACTTGAAAGAGCTTCTTTAGATGTAAACGCTTCTGTTTTCATATCACGTCTGACTTGTGCTTATAATGAAAGTTATATAAAATAAATTGGTTAAGATGCTCCTAACCTAACTTCATAATTACCACATGGCCAGAAGTACCTGGAAGATGTCATCAGTTTTAATATCTTCACTTTAGAAATCATAGAGGGTTGGCCGGGCGCGGTGGCTCACGCTTGTAATCCCAGCACTTTGGGAGGCCGAGGCGGGTGGATCACGAGGTCAAGAGATCGAGACCATCCTGGTCAACATGGTGAAACCCCGTCTCTACTAAAACTACAAAACATTAGCTGGGCATGGTGGTGCGTGCCTGTAATCCCAGCTACTCAGGAGGCTGAGGCAGGAGAATTGCTTGAACCCAGGAGGCAGAGGTTGCGGTGAGCCGAGATTGCGCCGCCATTGCACTCCAGCCTGGGTAACAAGAGCGAAACTCCGTCTCAAAAAAAAAAAAAAAAAGAAAGAAATTATAGAGGGTTAAAAAAAAAAAAAAAAGCGTCTTTCTAACAATATAAAATACGGCAATTTAGAGGGGATACTGATATCTTATCAATGTGAGAGCTATCCTATTCAAGAACAAAATATGTTTTAGCATTTATTCAATTCTTTTATGAGCATCAGTAAAGTTTTATATTTTTCAGAAATATCTTTCATTTTCTGGTTAATTCTTATTAATTATTCTTTATCTTACTTTTTTCTTCGTAGAGATAGTGTCTGACTGTATTGCCTAAACTGGTCTCAAACTCTGGGCTCAAGTGATCCTCCCACCTTGGCCTCCTTCCCAAAGTGCTGGGATTACAGCCATGAGCCACTGTGTCTGGCGAGTTTATTTCTAAGTAGAATTTTTTTCCTTCAAAAATTCTGCTTTGAAAATGTGCAAAACCTTTATACAGAAAATTATATAACAATACTGAGAAGAAAAATTAAAGACCAAAACACATGGAGAAAAAAATGTTTATGAATCAGAAGATTCAATGGTACAAACATTTCAAATTCCCATTATAGCAGGTGTAACTAAAAACAAAAAAAAAAAAAAAAAAATTTTCAATTATTCCAAACTGATTCAACACAATTCCAATCAAATCCTAACAGGTATTCTTGTGGAACATCACAGCTGATTCTAAAATTTATGTGGAAAAGCACAGGGCTGAGGGCCCAGGGCCACACATAACCAACATTTATTATCCACTGAATATCAAGACATAAAACTAGACTAGTGTTTCTCAAACTTTTTGGTTTGACATTCCTGCAAACTCTTGAGATTCTAAAATGCTTTAGTTAACATGGGTTATAGCTATTATATTTAACACATTAGAAATTAAAACAGGAAATTTATTTATTTATTTATTGAGATGGAGTCTCCCTCTGTCACCCAGGCTGAAGAGCAGTGGCATGATCTTGGCTCACTGCAACCTCCGCTTCCCAGGTTCAAGCAATTCTCCTGCCTCAGCCTGCCCAGTAGCTGGGATTAACAAGCATGTGCCACCACATCCCACTGATTTTTTATTTTTAGTAGAGACAGGGTTTCATCATGTTGCCCAGGCTGGTCTCGAACTTGTGACCTCAGGTGATCTGCCTGCCTTAACCTTCCAAAGTGCTGGGATTACAGGCATGAGCCACCAGGCCCAGCCAAAACAGGAAAGTTTTAAATATCAATTCATTCATTTAAAAATAACGAGAAATCTATTATATACTACCATAAATAACACTTTAATGAAAAATAACTGTTTTCCAAAACAAATTTTAAAAAATGAGTGAGAAGAGTGGCACTCTGACATTTTTGGAAATCTCCTTTATTTGGGAGACAGCTTGGTTCTCTTATCTGCTTCTGCATTCAGTCTGATGCAGCACTGTATTTCACGTGGCCGCTGGAAAACCCTATTGTACATTTGTGAGAACATGAGTCTGGGGCAAAAAAATCACCTAGTGTTACTATGGAAAGAGTTTTGACCTGGCCAACACCCCGTTCTGAAAGGGTGTCAGGAAACGAGGAATAGAAGAGGCAGGCAAATCCTTGTATACACGATCACCTGATTTGTGTCCAAGGAAGCTCTACAGAGCAGGAGGGGATGGCATTTTCAATAAATGGAACTAAACATCATCATCATCATCATCATGATCATTTGTCATCTAGGAAAACAAACTGACCCCATCTCGCACCACACAGAAAAAAATTCCAGAGATTGTTGATTTAAATGTGCAAAGCAAACAATAACAGAAAATAACGTACATTGTCTTCACACAGGTGTATAAAAACTCCTAATTACAAAGGAAAAGTCAGAAATGTTCAACTACATTAAAATTAAGATTTTCTTTAATCAGAGAGATGCAAATCAAAACTACAATGAGATACAATTTCACTCCAGCTTAAATGGCTTTTATCAAAAAGACAGGCAATGACAGATGATGGCGAGGTTGTGGGGAAAAAGGAACCCTTGTACACTGTTGTTGGGAATGTAAATTAGTACGATCACTATGTGGAGGTTCCTCAAAAAAAAAAAACTAAAAATAGAACTGTGTGATCCAGCAATCCCACTGTTGGGTATACACCCAAAAGAAAGGAAATGAGTACATCGAAGAGATTTCTGCACTCCCATGCTGACTGCAGCACTATTCACAATAGCCAAAATATGGAATTAACCTGTGTCCATCGATAGAAGAATGGATAAAGAAAATGTGGTACTTATACACAATGCAGTACTATTCAGCCATCAAAATGAATGCAATCCTGCCATTTGCAACAACATGGATAAAACTGGAAGACATCATGTTAAGTAAAATAACCAGGCACAAAAAGACGAACATTGCATGTTCTCACCCATATGTGGGAGCTAAAGGAAAAAAATTGAACCCACGCAGACAGAGTAGAGGACAGGAAAAGAAGTGGGAAATAAGGAGGGATGAGTGAATGAGTACAAAAATACAGTTAAAAAGAATGAATAGCCGGGCGCGGTGGCTCAAGCCTGTAATCCCAGCACGTTGGGAGGCCGAGGCGGGTGGATCACGAGGTCAAGAGATCGAGACCATCCTGGTCAACACGGTGAAACCCCGTCTCTACTAAAAATACAAAAAATTAGCTGGGCATGGTGGCGCGTGCCTGTAATCCCACCTACTCAGGAGGCTGAGGCAGGAGAATTGCCTGAACCCAGGAGGCGGAGGTTGTGGTGAGCCGAGATCGCGCCATTGCACTCCAGCCTGAGTAACAAGAGCGAAACTCCGTCTCAAAAAAAAAAAAAAAAAATGAATAAGTCTAATTTCAGTAGCACAATAGGGCAACACAGTTAACAACAATTTTTTTTATATTTCAAAATAACTAATAGAATAGAATTGGAATATTCCTAACATGAAGAAATGATAAATACTTCAGGTGATGGGGTACCCTACAGTAATCTGATAATTATGCATTGTATGCTTACATCAAAATACCACATCTACCCCATAAATATGTATGGTTATTATGTATCCATAATAATTGAAGATTAAAATTAAAAACTTTTCTGTTAGTGAAGAGATACCTTTAAGAGAATAAAAAGGCTAGCCATAGCCACTAGCTAGTAAAAGACAGCTGCAACATAGATATGGGGAGGGAAGGAGGGGATCAATATATTTATCCCTTATACAAACCAATAAAACAAAGAACACCTACCAGAAAATTAGGCAAAAGACTTCAATGAGCTCTTCAAACAGAAGACATCCAAATTGCCTACACACACACACACACACACACACACAGAGGCATCCTCACCTACCTCTCAGAAAACTGCACAGATTCAACATGAACAAGTAGTAATTAATGTGTTCTTTACTGGCTAGTGAATAATAACGTTAACTAAAACAAAAACAAGTATTATTTTTAAACCCACTATTGCCCTCCACCAAATATTTAAATCATGAAATCTAGAATGACAGAATAGCACATTAATACAGTCCTTTGGGAGGGAAATCTGGTGATACGTATTAGAAACCATAGTATATTCTTACAATGAACACTATGTAAACACTTTAAAAATGAGATGCTCGTGTGAGAACTAGCTTTGAAGGAAACACAAGGTATTTACAAATTATTATATTGAATGATAGCTAGTATCTGTGGAACACCTATGTACTACGGCTGTGCTGACTGGATTGTACACCTGCTGTTTAATTTTATAATAACCTTACAAGGGAGGTGGCACACTAACCTCATTTAATAAATAAAATGGAAGTGGAGGCTTACGTTTATTATCCAGTATCACTGAGGGAGGACATAGCAGAATCAGGATTTAAAACCATGAAACCTTGATTTCAGAACCTATAGTTCCACTCACTGTGCCAGTGTGTCATAAAGTATACATACTTTTGAATAAATCATTTAATATGCATCAATGTTACATATTTCTTAATATACAACAATGTACATAAAACATCAATGTTATATATTTATGTAATATACATCAATGTACTAGTTCACAGCTCTTATCACTAAGGATTTTTGGATTTCTTTAGAAAATTTTAAGAAAACTGTTACAAATTAACAGTACAGATGATACAAATATATGGCAAAAGTAACAAGGAGACACATTAATGACTGAAAGTTTGGAGAACAAAACTCACCCTCTCAAAAAACACTTTCTTCTTCTTATATGCCACAATATTGTATGAAATTTTCACAAAAATTACGTATTACCTCAGTTTTTTCAAAAAAAGAAAACAACCCCTGAAAACATTTTTGAAATAAAACAAGAGTAAAGCACTATCTTACTGTGTACTCTCAGAAACTAGAAACATCCTTCTTATCTAACATAAGAGTTAAGTACAGTTATCAACTTGATTAAATAGTCCTTAATCATTAAATTAATGCCAGTAAGAAAAAGAGATCATAGTATACTGCCAATTGTTACAAGAGCCTGAGTATACATATACCATATATCATGATAAAGTGTCTTCAGACCCAGAATTAAAGGTGAAAAGAGAAATGATAACAGGAAGAGATATGAGGCTTTTCCCTCAACTACTTTATTCAAACACTATCTTTCTAATACATGTGTTTAGAACAAAACAGTGCTACAGTGAGCATCTAGGTTATAACCATTATCAGAGAGGCAACTCCAGAATAAACAGAAACAGTATCCTCCTTTATGGAAAGACCTGCTAGTGAGAATTGACTCCTTCCCATACTCATCTATAAATTCAGCCAACTCTAATCATAATCTCAATAGGATTTGTCTTAAAACTCATCAAAATAATTCTAAAATTCACCAGAAACAGTAAATTCATGAGAATAGCTAAGAAAAATTTGAAAATGAGCATATTTGCCCTATCAGATATCAAACTTCTATGAAGTCACAGGGGCAGGGAAGTAATGGAATAAACACAGACAGACCTGTCACTGGAACAGAACTGAGACTCCAGAAAGAGGCCTTATGGATGCAGGAAGACCTTGTGGCATTTGAAATATGAACAGGTCAGTGAACTGAGAGACACAAAAGCTTATCAATTTGGGAAAAAGTTAGATTCCTACCCTCACACTAGACACAAAAGGAAATTCCATACAAACTAAATGAGCCTCAGTGTGGGAAAAAAATTTTTCACATAAAACATATGAAAAAATTTTAAAGATAATCTTGGGATGGTAGAGATTTTGCTAAACAATAATAATAATTAAAAAAAAAAAACCAAAGCTATAAAGTGAAAGGTTTTCAAGTTGAATAATGAAGAATTTTTTAAGTGAAAGATCTGACCACATAAGTTAAAATTTCTATATAAAGACACCATAAACAAAATTAAAATACGAGTAACAAATGAGGAGAAAATACATGTAACACATATAACAAAAGATTAACCATTGTGATATCTAAAGAACTCCTGTAAAGCAGTAAGAAGAAAAGATAACCCAGAAGGAGGAAAAATGGGCAAACATATGAATAGACAATATCCAGAAGACTAATGTAACACCAAGTAAACTACAATTTAGGGGATTAAAGAAGTCACATTTTTTAAAACAAATTACACTTATTTACAGGGTATCAGAATAGGAAATGCCCTTTTAAAATTGAACCTACAGACAAAAATTACCAAGAAAAGTCATTAAAATTTTCATAGGCTTAAAAAGAACTTTGTACTAGCATTTGTCTAAATCAATGTGAAAAATTCTAAGATATATCTAAGCAGAAGAGACACAGTTAATAAAAATGTGAAAACCTCATTATCAAACAAGGTGATTATAAATTAAAAAATACTTTTTTAAAATATGAAAACCATTAAACCTTGCTGATGCTTCGGGAAAATGCAAATCAAAACAATAACATGACAGTTTTCATATATCATACTGGGAAATATCTAAAAACTGAGAATGCCCAATATTGGCAAGAGTATAGGGCACCCAATAAACTCTTACATTACTGATGGAATCTTTAACATCGGAAAATAGTCGTGATTTTTTTTTTTGAGACAGAGTCTCACTCTGTCACCCATGCTGGAGTATAATGGCACAATCTCAGCTCACTGCAACCTCCACCTCCCGGGTTCAAGCCATTCTCCTGCCTCAGCCTCCAAAGGAGCTGGGATTTATTTTTGTATTTTTAGTAGAGACGGGGTTTCACTATGTTGGCCAGGGTGGTCTCAAACTCCTGACCTCAAATGATCCACCCACCTCAGCCACCCAAAGTGCTGGGATTATGGCCACTGTGCCCAGTTGCAATATGTTAAGTCAGGAAAAGACATATTAAACATAAAGTAAGATCTCAACCATGTTGTAAAATAATAACTATGTTTTAAGGGTACCTTTCATGCCAGGGACCAGGCCTGTTTACATGTACTAGTGTACTTCATATTCACAATAATCCTATGAGTTAACACTATTATTACCCTCATTTTATGGAGGAAGAAACTGAGACAAGAAATCAAGTGACGGAGCCAAGACTTCAACTCAGGTTAACTCTAGAGTCCCAGATCTTAATCACTAGCACAATGTACAGAAATTAATCAAACTCTTTAAACACAGTGGAGTTGGGTATACTGTCTACTTTAATTCCCTAATTTGTCATAAATTTTCTATGATTTTTTTGGGGGGGCAGGGGGGGCGGAGTTTCGCTCTTGTTACCCAGGCTGGAGTGCAATGGCGCGATCTCGGCTCACCACAACCTCCGCCTCCTGGGTTCAGGCAATTCTCCTGCCTCAGCCTCCTGAGTAGCTGGGATTACAGGCACGCGCCACCATGCCCAGCTAATTTTTTGTATTTTTAGTAGAGACGGGGTTTCACTGTGTTGACCAGGATGGTCTCGATCTCTTGACCTCGTGATCCACCCGCCTCGGCCTCCCAAAGTGCTGGGATTACAGGCTTGAGCCACCGCGCCCGGCCCTACAATGATTTTTAAAAGGATCAATAATCACAAGACAGCAACAGTGTCCCTGAAATTCCCCTAGAGATACTAATTACAAAATAAAACTTATAAATCATAATCCAATAGCTTTAAATAGTTTAGTACAAGAACATTTTTCTAAGTGAATTTCATGTGGATCTATACCATAAGAAACAGATTAAAGCACTATTTTATTCTATCAGTGTATTTTAAAGCTCAAATGTGGCCAAGTACCGTGGTTCATGCCTGTAATCACAGCACTTTGGGAGGCTGAGGCGGGCAGATCATTTGTGGTCAGGAATGTGAGACCAGCCTGAACAACGTGGTGAAATCATGTCTCTACTAAAAAAATACACACACACACACACACACACACACACACACACACACACACACAATTAGCCAGGTATGGTGGCACATGCCTGTAGCCCCAACTACTCAGGAGGCTGAGGCAGGAGAATCGCTTGAGGCTTGGAAGGAGGTTGCAGTGAGCCAAGATTTCACCACTGCATTCCAGACTGGGCGACAGAGTAAGACTCCAACTCAAGAAAAAAAAGAAAAAAACCTTTAATGTAGAACATGTATAATGAAAACAATAAAATTCTTCAGATGATCACAAACTTTATATGTGATTAGGTTGTTTTATGTCAAATTTGTTTTGTTTTGATTGCATGGTATCAAGAAAAACCTGATTCACAAAGATGAGTAGATGATAAAGCATGTTTTGCAAATGATAAAGCATGTTTTCTGTGTGTTTTTTAAATAGTACATTAATGCTGCGTAAGGATTTAATTACACCTGTCCGGAAATTTTAAAAGTAGAACATTTCTAAATTATGTAATAATGTTAAGGAATGTGAATATTTGGTAGTTGTAAACTTTTGGTAAAAAATAAAAACTTTACAACATGTACTAATGCTGATATACGCATAAGGCAGTGACCTTACTGCATAATGCAATTAGTTCTAAAAGTACTGACCGTGCTTAGTTACAGGACCAAACAAGCACCACCCTAAAATTTCAAAATATCAACATAAAACTGCAGTCTTACTAATCAATAACATTTTTATCCTTTCTGAGGAGGAAAAGAAAAAAACAATTTTAATTAAAAAATAAAATGGCTTTTTTTATTTCCTGAGACAGAGTATCACTCTGTCAACAAGGTTGGACTGCAGTGGCATGATCTCAGCTCACTGTAACCACCACCTCTTGGGTTCAAGCGATTCTCCTGCCTCAGCCTCCCTAATAGTAGCTGGGACTACAGGTATGCGCCACCATGCCCAGCTAATTTTTGTATTTTTAATAGAGAAAGGATTTCACCATGTTGGCCAGATGGTCTCAATCTCTTGACCTTGTGATCCACCCACCTTGTCCTCCCAAACTGCTGGGATTACAAGCATTAGCCACTGCACCCGACCTGAGCCACCACACCCAGCCTAAAAAATAAAATGGCATTTTAAAAGTTTCAAGTCTATACACAAAATGAGAAACTTTATTCCAAGGATTCTTGTCCTGAGTATGAGCATTATACACAATTTACATTTTCTTCCTCTTGCTTATTTTCTCTCAAATATTCTAAATGCATTGCTTTTTTTTTTTTTCTTTCTTACTTTTTATTTTGAGATGCAGTTTTGCTCTGCTGCCCAGGCTGTAGTGCAGTGGTTCTATCTCAGCTCACTGCAACCTCTGCACCCCAGGTTCAAAGTAATTTTCATGCCTCAGCCTCCCAGGTGGCTGAGACTATATAAATGTACCACCGTCCATGCCCGGCTAATTTTTGCATTTTCGGTAGAGACGGGTTTCACCATGTTGCCCAGGCTGGTCTCGAACTCCTGACCTCAGGTGATCCACCTGCCTCGGTCTCCCAAATGCTGGGATTACAGGTGTGAGCCACCATGCTAAATTAAAAAATAAATACTTTATTTTTAAAGTATTATCATTATAAACCACAGGAATTTGCAAAAAATTACACAGGGAGGTCCCAAGTACGCTCACCCAAATTCCTCCAATGTTATAACTTTTGTGACTCTAGTACACTGTCACCATCAGGAAACTGACCTTGGTACAATCCCAAGTTTATTCAGATTTCAACAGTTTCGTATGCAAAATGGGACTTGAGAATGCTAGGATTTGTAATGCAGTGTGTGTGTGTGTGTGTGGTTGTATGAAATTTTATCACATTTGCAGCTGTGTATAATCACACCTGAGATACAGAAGTGTTCCATCCCTACACAGCTCCCTCATGCTACCACACCAGCCCTCATCTCCCATTCCTAACTCCTAGCAACCAAATCTGTTCTCCATCTCTGCAGTGTTATTTTAATAATGTTACATAAATGCAATCATACAGTATGTAACCTTTAACTCTTTTTTTTTTTTTTTTTTTTTTTTTTTTGAGACAAGAGTCTTGCTCTGTCATCCAGGCTGGTGTGCAGTGGCATAATCTTGGCTCACTGCAATCTCTACCTCCCAGGTTCAAGTGATTCTCCCACCTCAGCCTCTCTAGTAGCTGGGATTCCAGGCATGCACCACCACGCCTGGCTAATTTTTGTATTTTTTTTGTAGAGACACGGTTTCACCATGTTGGTCAGGCTGGTCTTGAACTCATGACCTCAGGTGATTCACCTGCCTTGGCCTCACAAAGTACTGGGATTACAGGCATGAGCCACCACGCCCAGCCTTCACTCAGTATAACTCTTGAGATAACCTGGTGGTACAAATCAGTTGTCCTAATATATTAAAATTTAGCATTATATGCACTTGAGTGTATATAAGCATTTATAACATTTTAAAGTTTAAAACACTAAAATGTGAATCAAAGGCGTATGAAATCCCTGTTTCGCTGACACAGAACAAGGATTCTGAGATACAAATTTTGAAAACTGGTAATCTAATACATGTCTAGTACAATCCATCACAGGCTGAGTATTCCTTATCTGAATGCTTTGGAGCAGAAACACTTTGGATTTGGAATTTTTTAAGATTTGGGAATATATGAATTATATACCAGTTGAGCATCCCAAATCGGAAAGTGCAAAATCCAAAATGTTCCAAAATCCCAAAACTGTGAGTGCCAATATGACACTGAAAGGAAATGCTCACTAGGGAATTTCAGAGTTTGGATTTTCGGATTAAGGATCCTCAGCCTGTACAAGCACTTTATAGAAGAAAGGCCCAGGGCTCAGTGCTATGTCTTATCAGTGTTTACAAGAGCACATGGTTTAAAAGAATGCCTGGTTTTGCACTTTTTATGGCCAAGCTCTAGATTCGGGTTCTTTCCCAACACAGTTGAGTATGTTACATTCAAATATGACCACTTGCTCTTCTTCTCAAGTGACTACAGTTTATTACCCTTTCAAGTTCTTCCTAATGATCGAGGAAATGAACTCCTCTTAAATTTCCAGATCTATGTGGTGCTGTAGCTAGCACCACACCTCAGGTCCAATTCTCCTGTCTCTATGTGCAGCAGGTCCACATGACAAGGCCTCAGAAAGAGCTACCCCAACCTAGGACAGATTCAAACAAACTCTGCTCCCTCTCCCTCCCTCTAGGTGCCTAGATCCCCTATCTCCTTCCTCCCTAGGCAAACTGGCTAAGTTTTCCGGATAGCTCACCCCCACTGCCTATCTGTTAGCTAACTTGAGTGTGACAAACCAAGTCCTCACACCTTCAGGTTTAGAAGGCAAACACTCCAGGAACTTATTTCTCGAATACCAACACCTTCACAGTAATTTTTCTGCCTTTCCAAAGAGTGCTCTAAACAAGTAAAAGCTATGATACAAACTCTATATATTTTTGACATACAGATACCAAAAGTGGCAGCATTTTTTATTTCTGCAATTTAAAAAATCAGGTTGATGTGGTTATCGCTCTAACAATATTAGATCTAAACGGAATTTGTAGTAGTGGTAAAAGGCTGGTTGTGGCGGCTCACAACTGTAATCCCAGCACTTTGGGAGGCCAAGATGGGAGGAGTTTGAGACCAGCCCAGCCAACAAAGTAAGACCTTGTCACTACAAAAAATGAGCCAGATGTAGTGGGGTGTGCACCTGTAGACCCAACTACTTAGGGAAGCTGAAGTGGGGGGATTACTTGATGCGGGGAGGTTGAGTCTGCGGTGAGCCATGATTGCACCACTGCACTCAGCCTGGGGAGACAGAGTGAGACAATGTCTCAAAACATAAAGAAAGGAAAGAAAAGAAAAAAGGAAAGGAAGTGAAAGAAGGGAAGGAAGGGACGGCAGGAAAAAGGAGAGGATGGGAGGGGAGGGAAGGATAGGAAAGATAAGGAGAGGGAAGAATGGAAAGAGGGAGGGAAAGGAAGGAAAAAGAAAGAAGGCAAGACAGGAGGACAGAAAGACAGAAAAAGAGTAGTGGTAAAGAGCTTGGACTCTTGAGCCAGACTGCCTGGGTCGGAATCAGGCCTCTGCCACTGTTCTACCTGGATCAAGTGTTAGTTTATGTGGCTCAGTTTACTCATCTGTAAAACGGCAATAAAAGCTACCTGCCTCATGGGACTGTTGTGAGACTTTAAAGCATTTAGACCACTGCCTAGCACATAGTATTATCTGTAAGTATTAACATTTATCTCTACTACAGTCCAGATTGACTTCTTAATATTTCTCTATTCCTCTTGGACTCTTTTCAGTTCAACCTGCTTCTAAAATTTCCATAACAAGAAATAACGACAATGTCAAGAATTTTATTTCTTAAATTCATCTTAGTTAGTCAAAACTACTAGACCAGGCTGGGCGTGGTGGCTCACGCCTGTAATCCAAGCACTTTGGAGGCCAAGGTGGGCGGATCACCTGAGGTCGGGAGTTCAAGACCAGCCTGACCAACATGATGAAACCCCATCTTTAAAAAAAAAAAACTACTAGAACAAACTCTCTTTTATGCCCTAGCAGTTATTAACATTTCACTAAATATAAATGCAAGCATTTAAAGTATGGGAAAGTATGGGAGTAATGGAACAAATGCCAAGACAAAGCAGGCTATCTATCAGAACATATACATGACACTCCCCAGTTAAAAAAAGGGGGTAGGAATAATAAGGTCATATGAATGTTTGTCTATGCGTCGAATGGCTCTGAAAACTTTCACAGCACCCTACTGACAGGAAGAACTGTCTGTTTGGGGGAAGGGATACGAAGACTTTTCACTGTGCATTCCTTGTTACCTTTCAAATCTGAAGCAGCAAATGCATTACTTTTTTTTTTTTTTTGAGACAGAGTTTCACTTCTGTTGTCCAGGCTGGAGTGCAATGGTGCGATCTTGGCTCACCACAGCCTTCACCTACTAGGTTCAGGTGATTCTCCTGCCTCAGTCTCCTGAGTAGTTATTACAGGCGCCCACCACCATGCCTGGCTATTTTTTTTCTTTTTTGGAGATGGAGTTTCGCTTGTTGCCCAGGCTGGAGTGCAGTGGCATGAACTCCGCTCACTGTAACCTCCACCTCTGGGGTTCAGGCGATTCTACTGCCTCAGCCTCAGGAGTAGCTGGGATTACAGGCGCACACCACCACACCTGCGTAATTTTTTATATTTTTAGTAGAGATGGGGTTTCATCATGTTGGCCAGGCTGGTCTCAAACTTCTGGCCTCAGGTGATCTGCCCACCTCAGCCTCCCAAAGTGCCGGGATTACAGATATGAACCACCACACCAGGCCCTAAGTTCCATTCTAACAGTTTTATTATCTTAATAAGGTAGTAAATACATAGTACTTTTTTTTTAAGATATGAGAGAGGTAGTAATCCAACATTTTGTAAAATATGGCAACTTTTTTGTGGACTTGATTTTCAACTACAGTGGACCCTTGAACAACACGGGTTTGAGCTGCATGGGCCCATTTATACATGGATCTTTTTCAACCAAATGCAGACCTGCATATATGGAGGCCCAACTTTTCACATACCCAGAATCTGCAGGGCCCACAGCAGGGATTTGAGTATGCCAGGATTTTGGTAGAAATAGGGGTCCGGGAACCAACCCCCTATGGTGTATGTCCTATGCATATACCATAGGACAACTGGACTACTTTTACAGTGTTAAGAAACATAAAATTTGTCAAGCCTATTAACCTTTCCAGATCATTTGTACTATTCTTACATATTTGTACTATTCTTAGAGAAGGTCTAATCTATAGGAAATACCTACATACAATATTCTGCATATTAGGGCTGGGTACAGTGGCTGATGCTGGTAATCTCAGCACTTTGGGAGGCTGAGGCAGGCAGATCAGGAGTTCAAGATCAGTCTGGCCAACATGGCGAGACCCCATCTCTACTAAAAACACAAAAAGTAGCCAGGCATGGTGGTGGGTGCCTGCAATCCCAGCTACTTGGGAGGCTGAGGCAGAAGAATCGCTTGAACCCAGGAGGTGGAGGTTCCAGTGAGCCGAAATCGCATCACTGCACTCCAGCCTGGGTGACAGAGCAAGACTCCATCTCAAAAAATAAATAAAAAGAATACTTTTTATATTAGTTTCTCTTACACAACTTCAAAAGTGTTTTAAACGAACACATCTTTATGCTATGCCATGAAGTCAGCAATAAAATACATTAAAACAATTAACACTTAAAATATAAATGACTATATACAAGAAACTTATCACACTTAAAGGCATTTATTATCAAACACTGAAAAAAAAAAAAAAAAAGTAACATCTCCAATCAATGGTAACAGCTATAATTGAGGACAGACTTTATTTCAGGAACACATATGTAATCACTTTTCATCCTAACATTCATCTGGCAAAGCAGGTTTGTTTGTTTTTTGAGACATGATCTCTCTCTACCACCCAGGCTAGAGTACAGTGGCATCATTACAGCTCACTCCACAGTGACCTCAGCCTCCCGGGCTCAAGTGATCCTCACACCTCGGCCTCCCCAGAAGCTGGAACTTGAGGCATGCACCACCATGCATGGTTAATTTTTGTATTTTTTATAGAGACAGGGTTTTGCCCTGTTGCCCAGGCTGGTCTGAAACTCCTGAGCTCAAGAGATCTGCCAGGTGTCAGCCTCCCAAAGTGCTGGGATTGCAGGTGTGAGCCAGGCCCTAAGTAGGTGTAAAAATCCCAATATAACATAAGAAATTGAGGCACCATGAAGATAAGGCCACAAGTCTAAGAACAGGGAGAGCTGGAAGCCCGCCTAGATCCCTTAGATTTGAGCTCAGTATACCAAACCAAGGGGGAAGAGAGGGTTAACTTGGCAGGCTGGTTTAAGTTTGCAACAGAATTTTCACTGATTTATGGAAAAATGGAGAAAAGTAAGGAAACAAAAGTAAACCTTTTTTTTTTTTGAGACAGAGTTTCACTCCTGTAGACTAGCTGAAGTGCAATGGCACCATCTCCGCTGACTGCAACCTTTGCCTCCCGGGTTCAAGTGACTCTCCTGCCTCTGCCTTCAGAGTAGCTGGGATTACAGGTGTGCGCCACCACGCCCAACTAATTTTATATTTTTAGTATAGACAGGGTTTCACCATGTTAGCCAGGCTGGTCTGAAAGTAAACTTTTCAATATAACTAAATAATTCCATTTAAAGATCTTTTATTATGGCTGGGTGCAGTAGCTCATGCCTGTAATCCTAGGACTTTGGGAGGCCGAGGCAGGCAAATCAGTAGGTCAAGAGATCGAGACCATCCTGGCCAACATGGTGAAACCCCATCTCTACTCCAAATACAACAATGAGCTAGGCATGGAGGCGCACGCCTGTAGTCCCAGCTACTCAGGATGCTGAGGCAGAGGAATCACTCGAACCAAGGAGGCAGAGGTTACAGTGAGCCAAGATCTATCCTCCCACTGCACTCCAGCCTGGCGACAGAGCAAGACTCTGTCTCAAAAAAATAAAATATGAAATTTGTTGTGAGAGATTGTTATTTCCAATTGTTTGAGTGAAAATATCCTTTTGTTAAATGAAATGAAGGTGACAGGAGACAGTGGTGTGGTATTTGCTTTTATTGGCTGTACCTGGTAGAAATAAAAAATCAGGCCAGATATGGCGGCTCAAGAGATCGAGACCATCCTGGCCAACATGGTGAAACCCTGTCTCTACTAAAAATACAAAAATTAGCTGGACATGGTGGCACGTACCTGTAATCCCAGCTACTCAGGATGCTGACACAAGAGAATCACTTGAACCCAGGAGGCAGAGCCTGCAGCTCTGTCACTGCTGTGTGACTTATACTCCTATAAAGATTTATACTCCTATAAATCTTAGAAGTAGTTTGCCCCCCAAAAAAAGAAAAATAAAGAAAAATAAAGTAGTTTGCCCATAGATATAAGAATTGCACACTGCACCCTCTTCACTGCGCACGGCCCAACTTCAAGCCTCAGTGACCTAATGGGGGTGGACCCCTTACTGCACACGGCCCTTGCCTTCATGGGAACGGGCCCCTTGCTGCACACTGTCCACCTCCTGGCCTCGGTGACCTAATGGAAGTGGACCCCTTGTTTTACTGCTCACGACCCTATCACTCTCCTTAAAGATGACTTCACTCACTGCCCTGCCTCCTAACCTATACACAATAAATACTCACGCTTCTGGACATTCCGGGCCTCGCCTGACTCTTCTCATAGGTGGCAAGGCCCCCCCCGAGCCCAGCTGTGTTTTCCTTGCACTTCTGTGTCCTGTCTCTTTATTTCTGGGATCCTGTGCCTCAGCACAGCATAAGGCACACCCCACCACCCTGTGGGGCCCTCAACCCTGCAGTACTGCTACATGGCAATCACTACTCAAAATACACTAACCTGAGGTGTCCAATAATCAGCTTTGATTTAACATCTCTTTTAGCTTGACAAAACAAAAACTTTCAATGTTTTGTCTACCTACTTCCAAAAGAACATTACTCTATATACGTGATTATATATATTACATATACATATGTGATTTTGATCAGCCTGTTTATAAAGTATTTTCAAAATAAGTTGACCTGTAAATTCATTTATTAAATGAGTAGTTTATAAACGACTTGATTTTTGCAAGTAGTTTATAAACAGGCTGATCAAACAACAAATTTTTTAAAATAATTTCACTGTATAGATAGCAAGTAAGTTATTTACTCTTCTCATTAGCGTATCTTATTTTTATCTATCCTTTAACAAGCATTTAAGTTAAACTGTTTTACGTCCACAGCTACACATTGAAACAACACTTTCAGTCACAACAATTAAATTCACATTGAAAACTAAAAAGAGATCCAGTTACCTTTAGTCTTACATGTACTTATATATACTTTTAATATGCTTCTTGATGTTTTATGATGCACAAACACACAGCTCTTGCAGGATATATAAATATGAGAATATTTAGAGTGTATGCTTATCAAATAATTCAAAATTCTCCTTTTAAAAGAAAGTCAATTCTAAGAACTTAAGCATACAGTAAAATACTCCTTCCATGCCCCAATGTTAAAAGATCCATTTGTTCTAGACTACTTTTTCAAAAACAAATCTAAAATTGATCATAATTCTGCTTAAATTCCATATTAACCTAGGATCAAAAGTTACTTCTAGTTCTTCTTGTTTCTCAAGTATGTGAAATGTGCTGCTGCATAATGTTTTCCTTATATATTTATTCATTCAACTAACTGCAGGTGGAAGGTACTTATGAGTTTAAAAGTCCTTTCCCAAAGTGGAAACAACATAAAAATTTTGCATAAAAGATACTCAATGTTTCTCAAAGGGTATCTGAGAGTCTAATCAGCCTATTAGCTTGGTTCAGAATAAACACCAACAAGAAATGTGAGCTTTTTGTCACATCTATGTATTTTCCCCTGTAAACTAATATCCACATTTTAAATGCATTTTCAAAATGTTTCACTTAGCCATGTGATATTTCCCCTACAAAAAGCTACAGGATTTTGGTTTAAGAGCAAATGAGATAGAGTATCTGGTCCATCAGAAGGCTAAGTGGAAAGACCAGCACCTTCAAGTTTGTAACCAATAACAAGAGAAACTCCAATGCTACCTTGTTCATGTAATCAACAATATGCGAGTTAAAATAAACTAGTGAGCTATACATTTCTGTCTACATACCAATTTACCAATCAACAGGAGGGGAAGAAATCGCTCAAATGTGACTACTGTTAACAAACGCGTTAACAAACAACTAAACATTAGATACAGTCTCTATTAATATAGTAACCTATCAATTCTGAAACCATTCCTTCGACTTCTGTTGTTTTTCATCCCCCCCAAAAAACAAACAAACAAAACAGAGCAGCCACCTTTAAAATGTAAATTCCTCCCTTTTTCAAAGTAACTTGCCTAGGAAAATTTAATACTTTAAAGTAAAACGTAACAGACAAACTAACATTAAAAAAAAAAAAAAAAAAAAAAAAACTAAAATGATCCGTAACAAACCAATCATTCACGTTTAGCAAAGCACGTGTTTTTAATCTGTTGTGGGTATCCTATTATACTAATAAGCAACGACGTTTTAATCTGCTGTGGGTATCCTATTATACTAATAAGCAACGACGTTTTAATCTGCTGTGGGTATCCTATTATACTAATAAGCAACGACGTTTAAAATTCATCCCAATGCCTAACACACCACCATACACATAACATACTTGTTCTTTACGCCAATGAAGCTTAAACTCAGACCACTACCTCCTCCTGGCACACTGAAATATACAGGGGAAATCCAAGAAATCAGGTATGTTAATTGCCGGCATCTTCCTCCAGAGTAGGGTCAAATTCGTGTTTGCCCGAAAATGTCACCGTCCCAGGAAGTCTGCAAATTCTCACTAGCGCTGGAGTACAAAGAGGCCTGACCACGGAAACACCTGTCCTAGCACCAGGAAGACACGTGGAAACGCAGCAAGCCCCCTGAGTCCGCGCTAGCCCCAAAGCCTCGGCTGCAGCGATGGGGGGACAAGAAGTGGCCGCTGGCCTCGCGGGTGCGGCGGACAGGGTCCCATGCCCCCCGGCTCGCCTCCCGAGAACCAGGAAAACTGTCAGGCCGGCACGGACCCACCCTCCTCAGACTCTCGCGCTCCAGCCCAGCGCGGCCCCCGCCCGACCGACCGCACCCCGACCGCCCGGGCCTGCAGTTGCATTGCCACCTCATCCCTCCCTGGCGGCCTCGAGACCCCTTAACCTTCGCCGCGCGGCCTGGGCTCAGGCCAACCCAGGGGCAGGAGCGCCCAGCCGCCGCCCCCCGCCCGGCCCGACCCCAACCGAGTGCGTTCCCCAGCCCCTCGGTCCCCGCGCCCCCAGGTCCGAGCTCCCGCCTCGCGCTCCCCACCCCCAGCCCCCGCCCTCGCCCCGCGCGGCCTCTCCCGCCCACTTCCCAGTGCCGGCTACCTGGAGGTAATGGCGGCGGAGCACTTCACCCAGGGGCTAGTTTGCAGAGGGCTAGGTGCTCGGGGTCCCGCTCCTTCTCCCGCTCCATGTGGTTGGCGTAGATAGAGAACAGGCTCCGGAAGGCGCACACAGCTACCAGGCCACCCGCTCCCACTGCAACACCGACGCTATCGGCAGGAAGCACGCCACCGCCTTTTTCCGCCTACACCTCGGCCTCCACCTGTCGTGGCCGACCCAGCGGCCGCCGCGCCCCATTGGCGCAGTCGCTTGCTCTGGGCCCGCCCCCACAGGCGCGCGGCCCAACCGCCCGGAACGGAGTGAGGCGACTGAGCCGGGAGGGCGCGCGCGGGCGCGGAAAGAGAGGGCGGAGCGCGCAACCGCCTGGTAGGCCGGATTGGCAGGCGGAGACTGAGGCGGGGAGGTGCGCGTGAGGGGCGGGGCCCGGGAAGGGGCGGGACCCCGGGTGAGGCGCGGTACCAGGCGGGAGGGACTTAAGGGGGAGGTAGCCAGAAACACTTTGCAAGGATCCCACTGTGGGTGACTGGGTGAGCTCTCGGCCGGCCCCTCCCTCTGGGGATGGCAATCAGTTGCCATCCTTTTTCCCTTTTTAGTCGTTATCACTTGATATTTCTTACCCAATCCAAATCACCCCTGGCCAATGCTTGGGGCTCCTGAACCACCCTCCCATGTCCTGATCTTCCCACCACCACTTCCGGGAACTTTGTGTTCAACCTGTGCAAAACTTTTTTTTTTTTTAATGTGCAAAACTATGTTTGAAATTAGAAAACTATTTTTAAAAAATGGTTTATGAGCTGGGCGCGGTGGATCACGCCTGCAATCCCAACACTGGGAGGCCGAGGCAGGTGGATCACTTGAGGTCAGAAGTTCGAGACTAGCCTGGCCTACATAGTGAAAGCCCCGTCTCTACTAAAAATAAAAAATTAGCCAGGCATGGTGGTGCGCGCCTGTAATCCCAGCTACTTCTGAGGCTGAGACACAAGAATCCCTTGAACCCAGGAGGTGGAGGTTGCAATGAGCCGAGATCGCGCCACTGCATTCCATCCTGGGCCATAGAGTGAGAATCTCAAAAAACAAAAAAAAATTTACGAATGCCTTGCTTCTCTGTAAGCTGAATTTGACGTGGCTTACCATAATTCATATCATATAGAAAAATATAGATGAGCTAATAAAATCAGTAGGAAGCAACGGAAAAGTCAGGCCCAGTCACGGTGGCTCACGCCTATAATCCCACCACTTTGGGAGGCCGAGGCAGGTGGATTACCTGAGATCGGAAGTGCGAGACCAGTCTGACCAAAATGGAGAAAACCTGTCTCTACTAAACTAAAAATACAAAATTAGTCAGTCGTGGTGGTGCATGATTATGATCCCAGCTGCTACTCAGGAGGCCGAGGCAGGAGAATCCCTTGAACCTGGGAGGCGGAGTTTGCGGTGAGCCGAGATCATGCCACTGCACTCCAACCTGGGCAACAAGAGCAACACTCCGTCTTGTTTCAAAAAAAAAAAAAACAAAAAGAGGAAAAAAAAAGTCAGAATAAAACGAAAGGCCAGGAATAAGAACACAGATAAGCAGGTCATAGGGGCTTACACAGTTATTAAAATTGGGTCATACGTTTGGCTGTGAACTTCCTGGTGGCCAAAACTAAAAGGAAAACACATGTATGTGCTTTTCTCACTGTCTCTAAGAAGAAACACAGTGTTCCTGGAGACTCAGTGTTTCCCTAGTTCCAGGTTTCAATTTTTCAGGGGCTTTATATAGTGATTTTGAGTAATAAGCAATATCCTTGTATTCATTACCTATGGTTGGGTAAAAATCGCCCCAAATTTAGCTGCTTAATAAACAATACACTTTTTTTTCCCTCACCGTTTCAGTGGGCTTGGAATCTGGGTGAGGTTAGCTGTGTCCTCTGGCTCAGGCTCTCACAAGGATGCAATGAAGCTGTCAGTCAGGGCTGCAGCTCTCTCAGGGCTTCAGGATCCTCTTTCAAACTCACTTCCATGGCTCCTGGCAGGCCTCAGGTCCTCTCTGTCTGTTGGCTGGAGACCTCAGTTCCTGTCCACTTGCACCTCTTCATAAGAAGCAGCTGGCTCGCCCCAGGGCTAGGGAGGAGAAAGAGGAAGAGAGAGAAAATGAAAATGAGAGAGAGAGATCACAGTCCTTTTTTGTAACCTAATCCCAAAAGTGATATCCCATCACTTTCACATATTCTATTGCTACTTAGAAAATAGCACCTAGGTCCAGCAAGGCGCGATGGCTCACGCCTGTAATCCCAGAATTTTAGGAGGCTGAGGTGTGTGGATCACCTGAGGTCAGGAATTCAAGCCCAGCCTGACCAATATGGTGAAACACCGCCTCGACTAAAAATACAAAAATTAGCTGGACGTAGTGGAACACGCCGGTAATCCCAGCTACTTGGGAAGCTGAGGCAGGAGAATCCCTTACACTCAGGAGGAGGAGGTTGAAGTGAGCTGAAATCGCACCATTGCACTTCAGCCTGGCCTAGAAGGCAAAACTCTGTCTCAAAAAAAAAGAAATAAATAAAGAGTCCCAATAGTCCCTAGGTCCAGCCCATGCTCAAAGGGAGAAGATTATACAGGACATGAATATGAGGAGGCTGTTTACCACAGTCCTCAAAAACACCCTCACTGTGCCCTCTCACAACATTTTGAGAGGCTGAGGCAGGAGGATTGCTTGAGGCCAGGAGTTCGAGACCAGCCTGAACAACATAGGGAGCTCTGGTCTCTGCAAAAAATATGCAAAATTAGCCGGGTGTGGTGGTGCATGCCTGCTGTTCCAGGTACTTGGGAGGCTGAGGGGAGAGGACTGATTGAGCCCAGGGGTCTTGGGACAGAGGTGTGGGTTGAGGCTGCAATGAGCCAACGTTGCCCCACTGCACTCCCACCTGAATGACAGAGTGAGACCCTGATTTAAAAAAAAAAAAAAAAATCCTCACTCTGCATCCCTAATGATTTTCATAATTCTAAGTGGACTCCTGCATCTTCCCTTCTTATTGATTCCTTTACTCAGTTAATGAGATCTCTTGATCATCTGGCTTCTTTTATGTCTGGGAGGTTTACCCATGTTATTGCAGATAGCAACTTATTTTTCATTACTGTGTAATCATCTATTATATTAGATATCCACAATTTTATTTATCCATTCTACTGCTGTGGGACATATGACTTATTTTTAGTTATCATGAATTAAGTTGCTATGAACATTCTATAAGTGAATTTTGGTGGACATAGCCCTCATTTCTTTTTTTTCTTTAATTGGAGAGAGAGTTTTGCTCTTGTTGCCCAGGCTGAAGTACAATGGTGTGATCTCAGGTCACTGTAACCTCTGCCTCCTGGGTTCATGGGAACTCATCTGGCTTTGTGAAGAACAAATTGCACTTTCACAATTTTCTGTAAGATATTTGGCCGACTTTGTAGAAATGCAGCTTTCATGTACATGACTCAGATTATCATCTACTTTGGCAAGTTTTTTTCTCCATATTAAGTGGTGAATTCTCTCTAGAGCAAACATTGTCCGGACTTTCATCTCATTCTGTTGTCATGCCTCTAACTTTCTGCTGAAGACTGAAAGTCACGTCAAATTTGGTGTTTTCTATATGCATAGATTCTTTCCAGTTTGTATATATTTAATATGACCTGAAAGTGCTTCTATATTTTTTTCAGCCAATCCAGTATAGTTTCTTCTTCCCTCAACAGGTTTTCAAGAAACACTTGAGGGAGCATGATAAATCAGTTTCCTCAAACATTCTTTTGATGAACCATGAAAGAATGTCCATTTTCAAAAAAAAAAAAAAAGAAAGGAAAAAAATAGACTGTCCATAGTCTAAATTATTACTTACACACAATTCCAATTTAAACTATCCATATTATCCTCTCCAAGTATAGCAGCCAAACTGATCAGTTTTAGTCACGCTTGAGAAACTTGATCTAACATTTCTTATCAATAGCATTTTTAGCATATGCATCATAGAATC
>NW_022437484.1:0-17853 GCF_009761245.1 Sapajus apella
GGTCCAAGAAGACAAAAAAAGTATTAATGACTTTTAAATAAATATATATTTTAATATATATTACCATATATAAGTATATGTGTGTATTATATATTTTTAATATATATAGACATATATTGAAATATACATATTAAAAATCCATTTAACCTCCATTACTATATTTTAGCTGGGACAAATAGCTGATATTTCTAAAGCAACCCAAATATCAATTGGAAAGAAATCGATTTAGGAACCAAACCCAGGTTGTCATGGTGAAAAAAGGGGCAGAACCTTAGCTACTGAACTGTAGCCTGGGGTACGAATTGACAACCATTGCTCTTTTAGTTTGGTCTGGCTAGCAAAAGTGGCCCTGCGATATAAATAAAGACCCTGAAGTAGTCAAAACCTTTATTTTCTTGATGGCTGCTTTTTTTTCCCCAGCTCTCCATTTTTTTTAAATTTTAATTTTATTATTTTTTAATCTTTTTTTTTTAACCACCCAGTTTCTATACTTTAGCTGTGGAATTTTTATTTCTAATTAATTTTTTTTCACGGAATTATCCAATTCAGAGGCTTTGTTCCCTGTAATTTGGAACATTTTTTTTGATTTGATCAAGTCAGATAGAACTGGTCAAACTCAATGGAAAAGAAGAAGGAAACAAAAACCAAACCAAACCAAAAAGTTAAGAAAATTAATGATCGCACAATTCATATGATTGCTGAGCGCTCTAGTGGGAAGGGGAAATTATGATCAGTTGGTTTTTAATCTTAACTTGAGTCACTCAGGAGAATTTCCAAGACAAAACACAGATTCAGTTACTGACCTAGGAATGGGGGCCAGGCTGCAGACTGCCCTGTACCATCCTAGAAGCAGGAAAAGCTCAAACTCTCCTTCCCTGTTAGAAGTGAGCTGAGGGGGGCGCGGGCAAAAAATTAAAAAATAAAAACAGAAGTGAGCTGAAACGCCAGAAAGGAATTGCCTGCTCTCCATCGTCATGGAAGCAGGAAAATTTGCCTTCATTGTTGGAAGCAGGTAAAACTCCAGAAAATGAGTTGTATGGCAAAATAAACCTTAGATCTCAACCCAATTTTGGGAAATCAGGATTCTCTGGAGGCGGGGATCTCTGAGGTCTCAGCAAATTGTCCCATTGGTTTGAGCAGTAAAGATAGCTCAAGCTGGCACCAAGCACCTACTGGAGATTTGCCAAAGGTCAGGGCACCTCCGCTCAGAATCCCTTCGTGGTTATCAGTTGTAAACCAAAAAGGACGTGAGACAGATCTGAATTGACTTAGAAGGCTTATTTTAGACTCTGACTCATAGGTAATTCTAGTCTTCCTGGAGGTATAGCAGCCAGGTGCAAATTGTGGGGACCTGGCAATAGTTTAGGTATAACAGAGATTAAAGAATTTGTCTAAGCAATAGCTTGGCAACTTTGGGAACCAACTTGTAATCCTGGAGGGATTGATGCTTGGCCTGAGATGTAACAACCCTCCTCCACGTTGTCTCTTAACATGGGAAGTAAGTTCTAGTGTGTTTCTGTAGTGTCAAACGTTTAGAAATAATATCCTTGTCACATTTGCCAATACCCATGGCTGATCTAGACAAAATATCATCCAGTCACTGTTTAGCCCGGATTTGCATGCAAGGCTTTGGGCTGGTCCTCCGGTAACTTCTCGCCATGCAGTGGGGATGCGGTAACTGGAACTCCAGAGAAAGAGTTACTAGACACCTCAAAAGTGGTGAAGATATTAGAAGCCCTGGCCTTAGGGCTCAAGGAAGAGCAAGGTTTATGGGTAATAATCTGTATAAAACCAATAGGAAGCTATAAGGAGGGCTCTTAGAACTTTGGGGTAGGTGAAGGTTAGAGCCTTGATGAATCAGGGGCCTGTGGCTTCTAATACCATCAGGTGCCTGTACTCAGCCACCTTCAGCAGTGCTGCCTGGCTCTAGAGAGCCATAGCATTCCAGGAGAGGAGAGAACGCTGCACAAAGCCCTCGTGGTTCTGTCCGCCAATCTAGACAGTCATAATAGCATGCAGGGTCAAAGCAAAAGAGGAGATAGGCAGAGACAACGTGAATCTGTTTACCACATATTGTAAATGCATTTAAAAATATTGTTAGCTCCTATCTGCAGGCAGCACTAATTATGAAGTTGTTGAACTGAGGACTTTATTTCTTTGACTGTGACTCTCACCATCTTCAAAGTCGGCAACAAAGAATTTCTTCCTCATCACATCACTAACATGTTTTGGATTTCTCTGACTTCCTAGTTCACTGACCTCTGACCTCTAGACCCAGATTTTAAAGGCCCATGTAATTAGGTTAGCCAGCCTGGATGATCTCCCTATTTTAAGGTTAATGTAATTATATCTGTAAAATCCCTTTGCCATACAATGTAACATAATCATGGAATTAGCAACCATAGGAAAGCTGCAGTGACTTTGAAACCAACCCAATTGTCCCACAGAACAGATGTTTATGGTTTCTTTTGAATAAACATAGAAATGGACCCTCCCAGGCTTGAAATTTGAGAAAGTTACATTTGTATTACCCGAGTTCCTTTCTCAGGGAACCAACTATGGGTCTTCCACAGAGTAACAAAGAACTGAAATTGACCAGAGTACCTGCTCTGGACAATGAGATGTGAGACCCCTCACCCCATCCTAATTGTCTAAGCAACCACCTGCTTCCTGTTGACCAATCCCTCCTTCTTACCGCTCCCTAATTCCTCTTTTCCTGCATGTAGTTACATTGCTTCCCTGTTCTCTAAACTCCACATTTGAGTTGGTCGGGGAGCTGGATTTGAGGCTGATCTCCACCTCCTCAGCTGCAGAACCTGAAGAAAGCCTTCTTTCCTGTCAGTACTGCCTGTCTCAGTGACTGGATTTCTGTGCAGTGAGCAGCAAGACTTAAACCCCTGGTGTTTCAAGTAACAACTAGACAAAATAAACGAGAGAGTTTGTTTTTTTTTTTTAAGATGGAGTTTTGCTCTTGTTGCCCCGGCTGGAGTGCAATGGCATGATCTCGGCTCATCGCAACCTCCGCCTCCCTGTTCAAGCGATTCTCTTGCCTCAGCTTCCCGAGTAGCTGGGATCCCGGGCATGCACCACCACGACCGGCTCATTTTGTATTTTTAGTAGAGAGGAGGTTTCTGCACGTTGATCAGGCTGGTCTTGAACTGCTGACCTCAGGTGATCCGCTGTCTGGGCCTCCCAAAGTGCTGGGATTACAGGCGTGAGCCCCATGCGCGGCCTACACAAGGGACTTTAACACAAGTTACCAAAGACAATGAGGGGGATTTTGTAACGATAACAGGGTTACTCTATCAGGAAGAAAGTGCAGTTATAAACACAGATGCATCTAACGGAGCCTCAAAACACGGGAAGCAAACGCTGACAGAATTGAAGGCAGAGGGCGGAGCGGCGGCGGCAGCAGCTGCAGCAGGACGCGGGAAACCGCGCCCGGGGAACCTCGCGGGGCGCGCGCGGCACCCCCTGCCCGGTGCCTGCCTGGCAGCCCGAGCGCGGTGGGACCGGCAGCTTGAGCAGCGGCTACAGCGGTCTGGAGGGGGTTGCGGAGGACTTCACCGCCAGGACCTGCTGCTTCAGGAGAGCGCCCAGGGCAATGCTGAGAAAGAGAAGGAAACCAGGCCGGGCGCGGTGGCTCACGCCTGTAATCCCAGCACTTTGGGAGGCCGAGGCGGGCGGATCACGAGGTCAAGAGATCGAGACCATCCAGGCCAACATGGTGAAACCCCGTCTCTACTAAAAATACAAAAATTAGCTGGGCATGGTGGTGCGTGCCTGTAATCCCAGATACTCGGGAGACTGAGGCAGGAGAATTGCTTGAACCCAGGAGGTGGAGGTTGCAGTGCGCCGAGATCGCCCCGCTGCACTCCAGCCTGGCGCCTGGCAATGGAGCGAGACTCTGTGCAAAAAAAAAAAAAAAAAATAGAGAAGGAAATCCAGTTACCTCAGCAAAGTGGAGATCAAAGAGAAAGTTCGTAAGTGCAACTTAGCAGTCACAGACACGTTGAAGATGACCATGAATTCAAATGGGATTTACTTTTCAGAGAATACCCATCTTGTTGGAGGCAGACTTAAGTTGTCACGCTGTGCCACACAATTTACTGAGACGATCTTATCTTCCTAAGCATTTAAGGAATGTTGAAAAAAAAAACAGAATTAGCAGCTACAAAATATGTATGGCACATCTTGTTTAATTTTGCATGTGACTTCTCTTTAGGACATTGATGAGGTTTTAGTGACATTGTCATCCAGCACTTTACCTTTACTGTTCAGGGAATGCCTTTGTGATTTTTATGCTGATTTTGCTACTCAGACTGTGGCCTGGGTTTGAGTATATTGTTGTCAGCCACCTGGTTTTTTGATCATTCATCCCAGTAAACTTACATTTGTGAGGCATTTGCTTCTCAGATTAAGACACTGTTAGGACATAAAGTAGTAGCTGATGGGTATCTGTGAATTTTTTTTTAACTACTTTAAATAGACTGTCTGACTAGGCATCCTCATCTGTATTCATCCAGAACCTCGCTCACTGTCGTGTGCGCTACAAATTGCAATTTGGAAACTTACTGTATTGAAATTCTGTCAGTTCATGGTTCTTGAAGACTGACGTTTTTGCCCAAACACTGGTTATTGCAGCAGCATTTTTAATGTGTAAGTGAAGAGAAAAGGCCACTAAGGCCAAAGACTTTTTAAGAATCATTGTACAAATCGTTATGTTCAACTAGCTAAGCTTTGCTGTCATACTGTTTTCAGTATGTGATGGGACAGGAACGATGTTAAATGAAGGGGCAGTATCGCAGGACAGCATTTTAAGTGGCAGAAGTAAAAATTATAATATTTATAATTTTGATGGGTTTAAATTTATTTTTGTAGGGAAGATTTTTCTCCCCTAACATTGTTTCTAGAATGGCAAAATTGTTTCCATTATTAAAAATTGAAGTTATTAGTTAAAAAAAAAGAAGGGAGAACTAGACAATTCAATTCGACAATAGTAGGTGGGGACTTTAATACCACATTTTCAATAATGGGTAGAGCAACTAGGCAGAAGATCAATAAAGAAATAAAAGATGTAAACAACACAACATACCAGACATCTATAGAATACTCCACCCAACAAGAACAGAATACGCTTCCTCTCCAGTACACATGGGACGTTCTATAGGATAGACCATATTCTAGCCCTTAAAATAAATCATGACAAATGTAAAAGGATTGAAACCACATAGTTTTTGAGGCATCTCACTAACTAATTCTCTCACACAGGAGAGTTGCAGGTTAGCATGGAGGGTCTGCTGGTTGTTAGCCTCCTTCCTTCAGTTTGTCATGAAAATGGAGGTGACCAGGGTTACACATGTGTAGGCCAGTAGCCCAGGAAAGTCAGGCAGCTGAAGGGAAAAGATAGATATTCCATAAGAGTCTCCAGGCCGGGCGCGGTGGCTCACGCCTATAATCCCAGCACTTTGGAAGGCAGAGATGGGTGGATCACGAGGTCAAGAGATCAAGACCATCCTGGTCAACATGGTGAAACCCCGTCTCTACTAAAAATACAAAAATTAGCTGGGCATGGTGGCGCATGCCTGTAGTCCCAGTTACTTGGGAGGCTAAGGCAGGAGAATTGCCTGAACCCAGGAGAATTGCCTGAACCCAGGAGGCGGAGGTTGCGGTGAGCCGAGATCGTGCCATTGCACTCCAGCCTGGGTAACAAGAGCGAAACTCCGTCTCAAAAAAAAAAAAAAAAAAAAAAAAAAAGAGTCTCCCTAGTGTCAGTCTCACAAAACCAGGGAGGAAGTGATACACAGAAGTGAGGGGGTGTGTCAGGGCATTGCTTCTCTTCTGCCTATGTGTGCCTGTCGTTAAAACCTCGGCTTCTATCCCACTAAACCCCAGGAAAGCCGTGGATCACCACCAACTGCCACAAACCCATGACCTTGATTTTTACCACACTGCATCTGAGAGTGTATCCTCAGGCCAATGGCTTTGGGCCAGTGCAAATCATTAGTGTTCCATAAAAACTGCTTCAAACATATGAAATAGCAACGGTTTATAAGTCATTCCAAATTAGGTGCTACTACACGTATTTAAAGAGATACATATATATAAATACTTTCAGTGATTGTGGCAAATTGGAAAGAGAGCCTGTGGAGTTAAAATGAAAATCCTAAGTGACGAGCACAAAATACGTATTTCGAGATTATAACACAAAGCAACTGACACATAGAAGAGGAGAGTGGGGTTAGGGGTTACAAATATCAAACTTGTCTTCTAGTTAAATGAAAAGGCAGCATGGGCCAGGGGTGGTGCTCACGCCTGTGATCCCAGCACTTTGGGAGGCCGAGATGTGAGAATAACTTGAGCCCAGGAGTTTGAGACCAGCCTGGGCAACATAGTGAGACCCCATTTACACACACACACACACGCACACACACACACACACATAGCTGAGTGTGGTGACATGTGCCTGTAGTCCCACAATTCAGGATGCTGAGGCAGGAGGATCTCTTGAGGCTGGGGTTTGAGGCTGCAGTGAGCTGTGATCACACCATTACACTCCAGCTTGAGCAGCAGAGCTAGACCTTGTCTATTACAAAAACAAATTACAAAACCTAACATGCTTCCCCAGTGGGGAAAAAGATGCCAGTACAACGTTGGTTTGCAGCAATAAGAACATTAAGACATTGACCAAAAGCCTTTTATTTTTTATTTGTTTTTATTTTTTGAGACAGGGTCTCACTTTGTCATCAAGACTGGAGTGCATGGGCATGGTCTCGCTTCACTGCAGCCACAAACTCTTGGACCCAAGCGATCCTTTCACCTCCGTTTCCTGAATCACTGGGACTACAGGTGTGCACCACTATGCCCGGCTAAGTTTTAAAAATTTTTTGTAGCGGCAGGGTTTCGCTGCCCTTCCCGGGTTGGTCTCAAACCAAGGTGGAGACCACCTTGGTCTCCCAAAGTGCTGGGATTACAGGTGTGAGCCACTGCCCCTGGCCTCGAAATCCTTATGAGTAAATTATTCACACACTGAACAGAATATTCAGGGTTTTTTCTTTTCTTTTTTTTTTTTAAGACGGAGTTTCACCATGTTGGTCAGTCTGGTCTTGAACTCCCGACCTCAGGTGATCCGCCTGCCTTGGCCTCCAAAGTGCTTGGATTACAGGCGTGAGCCACCACGCCTGGCCCAGGGTTTTTTCTTATAGTATCAAAATGATGTGGAAAACTGGAGAACAAAGAGGAATACCAAGACTATCTAAAAGTGGTAAATTTATAATTAGGAAAAAAATGACTTCATGACCGTCCTCGAGACAATGCTAGGACTTGGGAAATACGTATTCCTTGATGTTTTCTGTGCATTGGCAATAATAAACAATGAACATGTGCGTACATTTTAGAAAGAGAGAGGCCTGTGGTATTGTCACAAGGGCGTACAAAGGCTGAGAATGACTGCTGAGGGCGTGGTCTCTGCTGGTGGTGACTTCAGAAGAGACATTGCATTTCCATATGGCCTAGGCACCTAGAAGGCAGAGATCCTAATATTCCACGATGCCCCCACCTTCTAGTTCTGTTATTGTGACTCCAGACCGTTACCACAAACTTGGTCTTACCTCTGGCCTTCCTATCAGAGTCTGAAGCCCAGACAGTACCTTAGACTCTAAGCTTAGCCACCTCTGCCTTGTGTTTGTGGCTAAGGATATTCAGAGTTGTGGGATGCTGACAGAGTTCATCCCAAAAGTACGTTGTGACTCAGATCTGCTTTCTTTAGACCTGTTTAAATCCTTTTTTTTTTTTTTAAATGTAGAGTCTTTATTGAGGTATAATTTACATACTATAAAATTACCCATTATAATTGTGGAGTTCAATAATTTTTAGTAATTTACCCAAGTAGTGCAAGCATTACTACAATCCATTCGTTTTATTTTTTTTCATTTATTCATTTATTTTTAGATAGAGTCTCACTCTGTCACCAGGCGCCAGGCTGGAGTGCAGCAGCACGATCTCAGCTCACTGCAACCTCCGCCTCCCAGGTTCAAGCAATTCTCCTGCCTCAGCCTCCCGAGTAGATGGGACTACAAGCGCCACCACCATGCCCAGGTAATTTTTTGTATTTTTTAGTAGAGAACGGGTTTCACCATGTTGGCCTGGATGGTCTCGATCTCTTGACCTCATGATCCGCCCGCCTTGGCTTCCCAAAGTGTTGGGATTACAGGCGTGAGCCACTGCGCCCAGCCTATTTGTTTCGAATGTATTATTTGTCTGGTTTCTTCTCCTTGGGCTCTGGCTCTACGTCCTCCACAAGCTGCAGCATGGCAGTATCTCCCACCACTTGTTTTGGTCCAAGGGCAGAAATGAGCATCCTGGAAACCAATCAGTACTTGTGCTCTGAACGGGAAAAATGCCAGCAGAACTTCCGAGACCTCAAAGAGACATTCGTGACATCCAAGGCTACTGCCTACTCCCTGGCCAACCACCTGCAGAAATACAGTAGGTCCCCTAGGGGCACGGTCACCAAAGTGATAAATGATCGTCCATCTTTCCTCTGTGTAATGAAACACTGCAGACTTTATTATCTGTCAAAATTAACTGTATCCTGACGGCACTCCCAGGAAGGTCGAAGTGGGCATTTTACTCTCGATTTGCTGAGGACAGAAAAGCTGAAGCACAGAGCTGTAAAATTTGCAGGAGAGCGCAGCGAGGAATAGAGACTAAAACCTTGGTGTAGGGATGAAACTCTTCCTCTCAGCGATCCACATCAGCTTTACAGACATGTAATACCACTGTTGGTTAAAACATCTCAGGATTCCATTTCAACTTTTTTAAGAGCACCCATTTGCAAAGCACCGTGCCAGCAGCCCCAGGGCTGAAAGAAGTAATAGTGGCCCTGCTGCCTCGAAGGGACTGAAAACTGCCTGTTGTCAATAAGTCACAGGTATGCGGACACGGGAACTTCAATAGCAGACACGGAGAAAAGTCCTGACGCCTGGATCAAGATTCTCTTCCCATATAAGTTCAAATAAGCCATTCCTCATGCTCTGGTTAGATTGAGGAATTTCCAGAAAATCAGAGACTTTGCAACAGCCTTTCTGTCTCTCCCTGAATACCAGCTTTGCGGACAGCAAGCAACTGCAGGTGGACCTCCCGGATCAGAGCTGTGAGACACATGGCCATAATAAGAACAAGACCAAGTGCAGCAGACCGCTGTTCACAGGAGAAGGCCAGGCCAGGGCAGAGGCTGGCCCTTTCCTCTCCACAGTCAGCTCTCACAGTGGTAAATCCACTGCAAAATCCCAAACCCGTTACTAACAGTGGGGGAAGGGAGACGCTGTAATGACAAGGAAACATGGGAACAAGGGCATGAGAGGAACAGGGATTTGGAGGAGGACTCTGGTTAACATTCCAATTTCTACAGTTACTTTAAAATAAATCATTGCAGGGGGTGGGTGGCTAAAAGTTGCTGTCCGACTTACTGTCATAGAAAGTAAAGCCAAAAGCCCACTTGTTAAAGAACTGAAAGGATGCGCTTTGGTGTGTGGAAAAACTCATCTCTTTTTAAACTTCATTCATTATCATTACCATTACCATTGTAGGACAAAATTTCCTCAAGCTAGAGAAGAAGAAAAATATTACCTAAGAACTTAGTATAAAGGTATTATTGTGCAATGATTAATGAGCATACACCCCAGAGCCAAATTTCCAGGGTTCAAATCTAACTGATCGTCACTGTGCCTCAGTTTTCTCATCTGTGCTGGTAATAGATTAGTAACAACCTCTCTGGATAGTGGCGATGGTCACCTGATGATAATTCTTACAAACCTACTGCGGCAGCACCATGACGAACGCTGTGTTGGTTCTCCCTTTAAAACACCACCTGTTAACATATGTCATTTGGATCTTTCTCCTCCGTATACAGTTTTACACAGTTCTATCTAGATGAATGTTTAAATCTTTGAAATATTTTGGGATTACTGAGACTCTTGAAACAGGAGAACCATCAGTCCTAGACTCCTTAGTGTCTCCCCAAACACACAGGAAGTCATTATTTCATTCCCTCATGTTCATGTTTTACTTAAGGGGCTGTAAGGCTTGGTACACTGGCCTGAAGATTTGAAGTCATGGCTGGTCATGGTGCCTCATGCCTGTAAACCCAGCACTTTGGGAGGCCAAGGTGGGAGGATCATTTGAGGTCAGGAGTTTGAGACCAGCCTGGACAACATGATGAAACCTGTCTCTACTAAAAATACAAAAATCAGCTGGGTGTGGTGGTGCACACCTGTAATCCCAGCTACTTGGGATGCTGAGGCAGAATTGCTTGAAACCGAAGACAGAGGTTGCAACGAGCCGAGATCGTGCCACTGCACTCCAGCCTGGGCAAAGAACTGAGACTCCAGCTCAAACAAACAAACAAAAAGATTTGGAGTCAGACCCCAGGGATGTGAATTCTGACTTTACCTCATTTCAGTTGAATCATCTTGTTAAGTTACTTTATCTGCCTGTGGGCTTTTCTTTCCTCATCTCTAAAACGGGGAGTGGTTGAGAGATTGAGGAATAAAGATGTGGAAATCCCAGTGTAAAGCCTGGTACTGGGGATACTTTTATCCTTGAGATAGACCCTGCGTCCTGCGCTGCAGGCAGTGACCCCGCAGCAGCATGTCCAGCCTCCCACTGACGCAGCATGCCTGTCTTTTCTCAGAGTGAAGAGGACAAAGATCTTACGAGTCTGCTGGAGGAGGAGCTGAGTTTGAGGAGCGGGACTGGCTGAGTTGCCGAGAGCAGCTGCAAGGCTGCGGTAAGGAGGTGCCTCTGCGGGAAGCGAATCAATACTGTCTGAAGTGGGGCAGCCCAGGCTGGTAGAATAAAGAGCAAATTTGTGCAAGGAGAAGGGCAGAACTGTACAAGCAGACACAGAACTAGACTATGGCACAATGAGGCTATGGCGCAGTTAGGTCTGTAGGGTTTTCCATTGTAGCATATTAATAACACGGAGACGGCTGCCTGCGTTGGAATACTGGCAATGTGGCTTCTGTCTGTGGCCTTGGTCAAATTTACTTCACTTTTCTGCATGTCATTTACCTAGGCTACCTCATTTATAAAATGAATATACGGACAGTATCTACCTTAGGGGGTTATGAAGATTACATGCACAACTACAAGTAGTTAGAACCATCTCTAATGCATATAAAACCCTGAACAACAATTTTCTGTTAGGATTGTATCTGTTCCCATTTATAGATGTGGTGATCATCATTTATGGACTAACATTTTTCATAGAGATTATTTTCAAGCCTTCTGAATTGCCCTTCATGATAGAATATTTCTTCTCCAAGCTTTTTTTTTAAAGCATTATCCTAGGTGGAGTATTAACTGGTAGGGCTGTTGGATAGATGATTGAGCAGCTGTTGTGTGGAAAATGAATTATGAATTTGCTCAGGACCAGCACTGCCTGTCCTTAGAGAGTTTCAGACATAAGGTAGATTGTAGTATTCAAAACTTCTTTTAATCCTTTGTTGAAATGAAATCATAGACACTCAAATGTGTAAAACTCACCAAAGCAGAGATATTTGATTGAAGGGGGGTTAGGTGTGGAACCTGTTTCTGCTCAGTGTATGTCTTAACTTCCCCTGACACTTTCTAGAAACTCTAAGGACTAGAGTTTGAAAGGTGATCCTGTAGATAACTACTTAGAAAAACAGCATAGCAGGGAGGCATTCAGGCATTAGACGGCGTAGATGACTGTAAATGTTCACTCCAGCTCTGCGACTACACGGTTCTACACATTAACTGAGTAACCCCTTGTGTGTGTACATACTGCTGGGTGCTGTACGTTGGGTAATAGGTGGCGCTGTCTTTAGATTCACAGAGCTCACACTCTACATTGAAACCCCTGTGTATTAGCCCATTCTCACACTGCTATAAATACATGCCTAGGACTGATATGTGAGACTGAGACTGATTTATAAAGAAAAGAGGTTTAATCGGCCCATGGTTCTGTGGGCTGTACAGGCTCTGCTTCTGGGCAGGCCTCAGGAAACTTATTATCATTGCGGAAGTCGAAGGGGAAGCAGGCATGATCTTCACATGGCCAGAACAGGAGAGAGAGACAGAGCAAAGAGGGAGGTGCTACCCTTTCCAACAAGCAGACCTCGTGAGAACTCACTCACCCTCACGAGAACAGCAAGGGGAAAATCCGTCCCCAGGATCCAGTCACTCTCCAGCAAGTCCCTCCCCAACATTGGGGGTTACAATCCAACATGAGATTTGGGCGGGGACACAGAGCCAAACCATGTCACCATCAGAAATATTCATACAATAATTAGAAAATAATGAAATCCTACACAGAGTAATGAAATTACTACTCAGAACTTTACTTTTTTCTTTTTCTTGGAGATAGAGTTCATTGCTCAGGCTAGAGTGCAGTGGCATAATTTCAGCTCACTGCAACCTCCACTTCCCACCCCAGGTTCAAGCAATCCTCCCACCTCAGCCTCCCAAGCAGCTGAGAATACAGGTGCATGCCACCACACCGGCTAATTTTTGTATTTTTTGTACAGATGGTGTTTCACTATGTTTGCTAGGCCAGTCTCGAACTCCCAACCTCAGGTGATTCACCCTCCTTGGCCTCCCAAAGTGCTGGGATTGCAGGTGTGAGCCAGTATGCCCGGCTAGAACTTTAGTTTAAATTGCCTTCTTACTGGTTATGGCTTTCTTCATGTCATTCAAAAGAATACTATCCTTGACCTTTTCACTGATTTTTCTTTTTAACTCAATTAATACCAGAGATACCTGCCCAACACTTTTGAACCTGCCCTTTTTTTTTTTGCCATTTACTGCATAATGATTGATGTATATTGTATGAAAATGTGCTTGGGCTAAAGTGGGGAATTAAAGGGGCATCTTTTTAAAGTAGAGTTAGGAAAAAAAAAAAAACAGACAAACCTGAGGCTGTTTCTTCATTTCCTCTCCCACAGGTAAGTCAAACAATGTGCAGAAGAATTCATCTTGGGCCATGTGTGATGGTTCATACCTTGGGAGGCTGAGGGACACATATCATTTGAGGTCAGGAGTTTGAGACTAGCCTGACCAACATGGCAAAACTCCATCTCTACTGAAGATATAAAAATTAGCCTGGCATGGTGGTGGGCATCTGTAGTCCCAGCTACTTGAAAGGCTGAGGCAAGAGAATCGCTTGAACCTAGGAGGTGGAGGTTGCAGTGAGCCAAGATCGTGTCACTGCACTCCAGCCTGAGTGACAGAGTGAGACTGTCTCAAAAAAAAAAAAAAAAAAGAGAGAGAATTCACCTTGGGAAGTTCCTTACGGGGATTCTAAGAGATCTGTCCTCTGAAACGCCTATAACCTGTTATTCACCACATTCCCTCTCACATTTTACTCTTCTTTCCCATCTTAGAATACATGATCCCTTAATCCAGGCTCAGGCTGAAGAACTAACCCACTTACGGCAGAAGATACAGGAAGGGAGAGGTGTCTGCTGCCTTTTCACCCAGCATGTGAAGAACACAGTCAAGTCTTTTGAGGGCCTCCTCAGGAACACTGGCATTGCCTACGAGCAGAGACAGAGACTCTGTGAGCAAATGGTAGAAGGAAGCCAGCCGACAGAGATCCTTGCCAGAAACCTCGCAACAGGTAAGCTGGCTACAGGCTCTGAAGACCCTTAGCTCCTCCCAAGTCCCCCAAAGTGGGGAGAAAAAATACAAAGTTATCTCCATTGTAGATTTTATCTTAGTTTGGACTATGGTCCTAAATCTGCCTTCTATTGCTTTCTCTTTAGAGCACTGAGGTAATCACATTTAATATTCTTTCAAGAGTTCTTAGTCTTGTTGTTTATTTTGAGACAGAGCCTTGCTCTCTTACCCAAGCTAGAGTGGAGGGGCACGATCTGGGCTCTGCAATCTCTGCCTCCTGGGCTTAAGCAATCCTCCCACCTCAGCCTCCCAAGTGGCTGGGACTACAGGCGTGTACCACCATCCCTGGCTAATTTTTATATTTTTTGTAGAGACAGGGCTTCGCCATGCTGCCCAGGCTGGTCTTGAACGACTGAGCTCAAGTGATTCACCTTCAGTTCTGGGATTACAGGTGCAAACCAATGTGCCTGGCCTGAGAGTTCTGTTTCAGTCAGTAAGAGAGCTAGAGTATAGTGGATTACTTCATCTTGATGAGCATAAGAACTCCCCTTAATTTCTGGAAGATATTTTCACTGCATGTAGGATTCTATTGACAGTTTCGTTTTTGTTTTTAAAAAGGGTTTTAGGCCTGGCGTAGTGGCTCACGCCTGTAATCCAAGCACTTTGGAGGCCAAGGCGGGTGGATCACCTGAGGTCGGGAGTTCAAGAGCTGCCTGACCAACATGGTGAAACCCCGTCTTTATCAAAAAAAAAAAAAAAGGGGGGGTTTAAAAGTGATATTCCACTAATTCTTACTTTTGTTCCTCTGTACATAATATGTTTTTTTCTTTGGCTGCTTTTGAGATTTTCTATTTTTCACTGGTTTTAAGTAATTTGATTATAAGACCTTGTATAGTTTTATGTTTTACATACTGCTTTACTTCATTTAGTTTCTTGAATCTGCATGTTTATAGTTCTCAGCAAATTTGAATAATAATGACATACATTATATATGGGATGTATAATATATCATATATATGGCATATATATATCAAATGTATATATGTTTTATTTTTTATCTCTACCCTCTCCTTCAAAGACTCCAATTATATTTGTGTTAGCTGTTTTGAAATTACCACAGCTGACTAATGGTCTGTCCATTTTTGTTGTATCTTTTCTTCTCTCTTTGTTTCTTTCTACTTCCTTGTCTTGGAATTGATGAATCTTTCTTTAGCAGCATCTAATCTGCTGTTAGTCCTAGCCAGTGTTTTTTCATCTCAGGCTGGATTTTTCATCTAACTTTAATTTAGGTCTTTTTAAAAAATGTCTCATGTAACTTCTCCTCATTTCATATTTTCCTCTATCTTCTTCATTTTATTTGATTCTATTTTTTGAGACAGAGTCTCATTCTGTTGCCCAAGCTGGAGTGCAGTGGTGGCATTTCAGCTCACTGCAACCTTCACATATCGGGTTCAAGCAACTCCTGTGCCTCAGCCTCCTGAATAGCTGGGTTTACAGCCACGTGCTGCCATACCTAGCTCATTTTCATATTTTCCATAGGGATGGGGTTTCACCATATTGGCCTGGCTGGTCTCGAACTCCTGACCTCTGCTGGCCCGCCCACCTTGGCCTCCCAAAGTGCTGGGAGTATGAACCACTGCATCCAGCCTAGTTTCTTTAATACAAGGAATATAGTTACATTTGTTTCAATGTCCTTCTCTACAAATTCTGTCATCTGTGTCCTTCCTATTGTGTTTAATTCTCATCTGATGTATCCTTTCTAAGTCAGTTAAAGTGGATTGATTTTTTTCCCCTCTCATCACAGATCTTAGTTTTCTGTCTCTCTGCATTCCTAACATTATTTGATTTGGTGTTAGTGCCAATTGTAACTTATTGAGTGCTGAACTTTTTGCATTTTGTGTTAAAATTGGTTTAGCTTTGTTTGGTATACAATAAAGTTACCTAAAGAACAATTTGCTTCTTTTCAAGCTGGATTTTTAATTTTTTTAGGCAGGATAAAAGCAGCTATTAGTCAATGGCTCTTTTTTTCCCCACTCTGGAGGCAATATGCCTTTTTTAAAAATAGACCTTATTTTTTAGAGTAGTTTTAGATTCACAGCAAAGTTGAACAGAAAGTACAAAAAGTTCTCATATACCCCTTGCCTCTACACATGCATAGCCTCCTCAACTATCACCATCTCTCTCCAGAATGGTACATTTATTACAACTGATGAACTGACACTGACATGCTATTATCAGCCAAAGTCCATAGTTTGCATTGGGGGCAATACTCTTTTGCATATTCTAAGCCAGTGGTCTCCAGCAGTTTTGGCGCCAGGGACTGGTTGCATGGAAGACAATTTTTCCACAGATGGGGTGAGGGTGGGGTGGTAGGTGTGGGCTGATGGTTTCACTCTGAAACTGTTTCACATCCGATCATCAGGCATTCACTAGAGTCTCATAAGGAGCGTGCGACCTAGATTTCTCGTGCAACCTAGATCTCTCGTGCGACCTAGATCTCTCGTGCAACCTAGATTTCTCGTGCAACCTAGATCTCTCGCATGTACAGTTCACAGTAGGGTTTGTGCTCCAATGAGAATCTGATGTCATCGCTGATCTGACAGGAGGCGGAGCTCAGGCGGTAAAGCCTTCTCGCCGCTGGTCACCTTCTGCTGTGCGGCCCCATTCCTAACAGGTCACGGACCAGCGCTGGGGGTTGGGGACCCCTGTTCTAACCAATGCTTCCTTTATTAAAAGGGTTTTTCGTAGTTGGTACAGAGTTCGTCTCTGCAAGCGTGGTCGCCCTGGGATGGATTCCTCCTCCCCTTCCTCCGCGGCGGGTTTGGGTGCAGTGGACCCGCAGTTGCAGCATTTCATCGAGGCAAAGACTCAAAAGCAGCGCTCCCAGCAGCTGGTGCACCAGACGACTGAACGTTCTTGGCAGAAGTGCGTGGACAAGCCTGGGCCACCGTTGGACAGTCGGGCTGAGGCCTGTTTTGTGAACTGCGTTGAGCGCTTCATTGATACAAGCCAGTTCATCTTGAATCGACTGGAACAGGCGCAGAAATCCAAGCCAGGCTTCTCAGAAAGCCTTCTGACTGGTCTCAGCATTACCTCTTTGGAAAAGGAAAGTCGTTTAAGGAGTGAAGAGCTGTTGATGGGGATGACTGAAGAAACAGCTGATTGAAGATTGGCTGCCATCTTTTGTTACTCTTGGGACATCCTGTCATTTGAGAAGGAACAAAGACAAATTTTTTTGTCTGTAGAGCTCGAGGGTCCTATGTTTGCTTGCATTTTTAATGCTAATCTTGTGAAAATAATTGACAAATGAACGGAAAACTCTATTAGACGCATATTACTGTATATGGGACTATGCTTTTCTCCAAGCCCCATTAACTGCTTCCTAAAATTGTGATAGTGGGACCACATATGTAAAAATGTCTCATTTGTGTGGAATCATTTCTGATTTCAGGGGAGATCCTTGTCTATTAGAAAGGGCAGTAATGGGGGAAGAAAAATTTGGCATCCTTATCTTGTGCTTGATTAAAAATGCTAGAGAAAAAGATCTGTAAGAGTGTTTATACAGTACACTTAAGTTTTCTTGATGATCTGCCTTTCCTCTATGGTGATTTACTTAAATATCCATATTAAGTCTAGTCTCAAGGTCGGGTAGGCAGTGTGAGTCTAGAGGCCTTTAGTTATAAAGGAATCTAGCCAGTGAACATAATTTTTATTACTAGACTGCCACAAAGAAGTTAACTCGCCCTATATATCAGGATACAAAAAAATTCACTGATGTGCCTAAATAAGTTATAAAGATTTAGGCCAATCAGAATCTGACAGCAGTTTCAGGTAGAGGCGCGTGCCTAATGTTAATCAGTGTAGATCCCATTTACTGCATTCTTTTTTTCTTTTCTTTTTTTTTTTGAGACAGAGTTTTGCTCTTGTTACCCAGGCTGGAGTGCAATGGTGCAATCTCGGCTCACCGCAACCTCCGCCTGCTGGGTTCAGGCAATTCTCCTGCCTCAGCCTCCTGAGTAGCTGGGATTACAGGCACGCACCACCATGCCCAGCTAATTTTTTGTATTTTTAGTAGAGACGGGGTTTCACCATGTTGACCAGGATGGTCTCGATCTCTTGACCTCGTGATCCACCCGCCTCGGTCTCCCAAAGTGCTGGGATTACAGGCGTGAGCCACCGCGCACGGCCCATTCTTTTTTTTTTTTTTTTTTT
>NW_022437484.1:17953-35532 GCF_009761245.1 Sapajus apella
GGTTTCACCATGATGGCCAGGCTGGTCTTGAACTCCTGACAGGTGATCCACCCACCTCGGCCTCCCAAAGTGTTAGGATTACAGTTGTGAGCCACTGCGCCCGGCCTACTGCATCCTTTTGATCACTGAAATGAAAGCTATAAAAGATTCAAAAAAATAAAAATAAAAGGGTTTTTTACTTTAGCTGATGGAAACACCAAGTGCTGCAAGCTCTGTGTGAGTTACAGGGACGATTCCTTTTGAGAAGTTATTTTCCCTGCTTCGCATCATTTCCTCAAGTACATGTACTAATCAGCACTTAGCTGCAGATTGAAGACAGGTATCCAAGGCATTCTCTCTGTACAGCAATTGACTCTCTAGTCTGTCCTGTGATGTCGCCACCCTGACTTCTTCAAACTTAACAACAGGCTCTGCCTGGGTCCTCCCTCCCTGCTCTGCAGTTCAAAATCTCAGGCAGTAGACCGGAGTAATCTTAGGGCTCACCTCTTTTATTTCCTCTCTCCCAGGGATCACCGTACTGTACTGCACTATATCCAATGCCAAAGCTAGAGTTGAAAATGGTTTTTCCAGTTTTCCAGTTGCTTAAGGTGGAGGACAAATCTGGTCCCTATTACTCCAAGTTGGCCAGAAGCAGAAGTCTCCATTCAATCCTTGTGGTCAGAAGGAAGAGTATGACAGAAGGCAGCTTGACAGAATGGAAGATCCCTGGGCTAAGAATCAGAATTACCTGGGCTCTAGTCTCAGCACTGCGTGTACTAACTTTGTGCAAGTGATTGATCCTTCTTGAATTTCTGTTTCCTTCTTTGTAAAGTGGGTCAAATCATCATTCCACAGCTGCTGAAGAGATCAGTTGAAGTAGTATCCTAACGTTCATAAGTGTATGTCTCTTTTGGAGCTATTTATCTATTTATTTTCCGGTCCCAATAAACTGCCCAAATCTTTTGGGGTTACTTTAGGCACTGGACATAGTAGAAACTGGTATTGGAAAAGTTGATTTATTCTAGAATATTTTTCATAGAATTATCCCCAATTCTAACAAACTGAAAAAAAAAAAAAAGAATTACTCCCAAGAACATCTGAGGAAGCACAACAGGGACAGACTTGAAGGCGCCCCAGCACTCCTCTGGTTTGGAGTAGAGGTGGGAGAGGGTATTTGTCCCCTCAGAGACTGGAGTAGGTTCTGTGTGAGAGTAGCAATGGGACAGTCATGGTCTGACAGTCTGTGGCAGGAAGAAAGGTTACAACTGGAGAGTCCAAAGGGCAGCCGGGAAGTATTCTTTGAGCTGGGGAACAAGAGACATTTTAAACTTTTTGCTCTGCTTCAGGCAGCTGATGTCATGGTGATGATTCACCACATCAGGGACACCCTGTCCAGTGGGCTCAGGCAAGCCTGCCAGGCCACGTTGCTAAAGAAACAACCTGAGGCCTCTTGCAATAATTCTCGCAGGGTATTCTGAACACGTGTGAAGTGTTATGTCCCTGATCGTAATGAGACCTGCTTAACTTCTGACTGGCGCTTTCTAATTTTGGTTTGCAGAAAATCACAAAGATAAGCAAGAAGAAGACAGGCAAAAACTACTGGCTCCCAGGTAACTCGAGATGATGAAGGGCTGATAATGGACTAACCAAATCCAGAGATGATTCCAGGGTTCAAGAGGTTAAAGGTCCCAGATCTAGAAAAATCTAGAAGAAGCAGAAACTGCTGATTGCCCCTATTTTGTCCATTGATTATGCAATGTGTCCTTTTAAAAATAGTTCTCTGTTCTCTTTGCAGCTGTTGTATTGTTTCCTATTTTCTAGTTATTTCTCACATTTAGTTAACTAGTCAATCTTGTCAAAAAGTAAACTAACCACTGATCCCCGGTTTCTGTATCTTTAAAACCCATATGGTTAAAACCAAAGTGAGATTCCTATTTGCCTTCTGCACAGTCGTCCTCAATTATACTGGCAGATATTTTATAGCCAGAAAATTATCCTGAAAAGTAAATTGACACCATACCAAGTATTTATAGCTAGGGGTCTAAAATCTGCCAAAGCCTGGGAGGTTACGTTGTCTCCAGAGCCAGTATTCAATGGGCCACTCCACATAGTGTTAAATAAAATTTGAATGCAGCATTTTGAAGCCAATAGTGTGGGTCTCTGTGTGTCCTCTGTGCCCTGAGTGTATTGTGGAGTAGTGGTTGAGTCTGCTGCATATCTATGTGCTGTGAGGTCAATGCACTGATCACTTGCTGATCTCGCTTCTGTACTAAGTCTAGGCACACTAGACTCCCAGTCAAAGTGGATTTACACTTCCTGTTTGATAGGATGGTCCCTTTGGTTTTTGGTGCCTCTTCCATGAGCTTCAGATCAGAACTAGCTAAGAAGCTGTGGCTCCAGGCTGCCTTGGTTTAATCCCTCATCTTGCCTGCTCCCCCAGGCTCAGGAGGCAGGTCCAGGAGGAAGAAATGAACGAAGTCCTGGAGGACTCACTGGATGAGCAGTATTTGACTCATTCCAGCCGCCATGACTCCCGCCAGCTTCCCAGCAGCAATGCCTTCCTGTCTGATGCACAAGACCCCTCTACTGTGGATGTAGCCAGTGAGTGCTCCCTTTATAAGAAAAATAAAGCTCCATCAACCTCTCAATAGCTCCTGCATTCTACAGGCTCACCACCTGTGTCTAAACTGAGAGATGTTATTCTCTGCAGACAGGCCCTAAAAGGTGATCAGGATGAACACAGCTCTGGGATCAAGTCTCGAGCACAGGTCCCTGGCGGGTCAGGTAATTTGCTCTGTTCCTGTCCTCACCTCGGTCCCTCTGGCCCCCCCGGCATCTGCAAGCTGATATAGTCCAAGCAGGCCAGAATGGAGAGGGTGAAGAGGATGGCAGACTCTCTGCCGCCGCTGAGGCACAGGTACAGGTCCTGCGTAACGCTCTCCTTCTTTAAAATGGGCCATCTTATTTTTCCTGAATTTTGTTGTTGTTGTTGTTGTTGAGACGGGGTCTCTGGCTCTGTCACCCAGGCTGGAGTGCAGTGGCATGATCTCAGCTCAACAAAACCTACAACCCCAGGCTCAAAGGATCCTCCCAGCTCAGCCTCCTGAGTAGCTGAGACCACTAAGCCTGGCTATTTGTTTTGCCAGGGTCTTGCCTTGTTGCCCAAGCTGGTCTCAAACTTCTGAGCTCAAGCAATTCACTCACCCCCGCCTCCCAAAATGCTGGGATTATAGACATGAGCCACCGCGCCCTGCCTTCCTGAAATAGCCTTGATAATTACAGTTCCTGAACAGTCTCCCTAAGCTGTTCTAGCCGTCCCAAGAATGTTGGCAGGCTTGCCAGTATGTTTGGAGCTGCAGTTATAATGGGTCCTGGGCTTCAAGCTGCAGTCTCCATCTCCCCTTGGGAGCTTGCTTTCCCATAAGATTCCACCTGACTACTAGAATATCAGGGGATTTCCATAAAGGCAAAACTTTAATCTTGGGAACACTTTGTAAACAGCCAGGATTCTCAATCTTTGTGCAGCCCCAAGGTATTTTTAAGATCTTTGTAAGTTTCGTCTGAATGATGTAATTCAGTCTAAACCAACGACGACGATACCTGCTACAGAATAAATAGGCTGACTCTAACGGCAATGTCACCAGCATGCCCTCTTCCCGGAATAACTCCACTCTCGCCACTGGAGCTCCTCCAGGTATATACGAGCCCCGTGGGTTGGTAGCCTCATTGGTGTGTATATAAATTAAAGCCTCAACCTATATCTCCTCTCTCTTACTTGAATGTTTGACTTTACTTTGGGGGCAAAACTTTGGGTCGTTAGGAGACCATATGCCTTACGTACTCTTCTAGGCAAGAGAAAGAGACTGTATGAATTCCCTCACTGAGCTTTTATAGTCATATAAACCGTATTAGGCTTGTCATTTTGTCAGCGGTGGGGATAAGCATGTGGCTTTTATTACTCATACCATCCTCGACAAAGGCATCCTTATTTTTCTTTCCAGTTTCACCATAACGTGCAGATGAAGGTCTTTACCGTCTGTTAAAGATCTTCTGGGCTGGGCAGAGTCGTTCACAGCTGTAATCCCAGCACTTTGGGAGGCCTAGGTGGGTGGATCACTTGAGTTCAGGAGTTCAAGACCAGCCTGGCCAACATGGTGAAACTCCATCTCTACTAAAAATACAAAAATTAGCCAGGCGTGCTGGTGCATCCCTGTAGTCTCAGCTACTCAGGAGGCTGAGGCATGAGAATCCTTTGAACCTGGGAGACGGAGGTTGCAGTGAGCCAAGATGGGGCCTCTGCACTCCAGCCTGGGTGACAGTGAGACTCTGTCTCAAAAAAAAGTTCAGGAAAATATTTTGTACGGTGGAAGATATTCCCTAGTACCTACAAAACATCTCGAGGAGGTGGTCACACCTTTCCCAGTGCTAGAAAAGCCCTACTCAGAGCCCTTCAGTGATTTCCCACCTCCTTCCACCTGCCTTACGCTTCCCATATGTCCAGGTGGGAGGCATCCCTGTGGAGTCTGCTTAGCACTTGGCCGTGCTTTGTTGGAAACCCTAGGAGCTCTTAAAGGAAGTTGCCTTTTGTTCCCTGATAAGAAGATGAAGTTGGCAAAGGATGGTGAAAGGCAGGGATCTAGATGAGAGGCCCCTGACTACCTCTTTAGTGATCGGCATTCTTCATTTCCCATCTTGCTCCGTGTCCTGGGGGAATGGCTGCAGGGGAGGAGCTCCGGAGCCAGCGGCAGCACCTGAAGGAAACCCTTTTCATCAACAGCGGCTTGCTTTCAGAAAAGCGGCAATGTTGTCTCAGCAGCTTTGACAAAGAAAAGGGTAGGATAGGCTCATGTCGGTCTGCTTCTGGCAATATGTATTTTCTAAAGGCATGTGACTGGGGCAGAGCTTTATAGATTGCAAGCACTTTGACATACTTCACTTATTCAATATAGATGTCCCCGCTAGAGAGGTAGGGCGGCTGCTACCATTCCCCTTATAGACGGATAAATAGGCTTCGATAGAGATTTGCCTCCATCTCAGGGGTATCTCCCTCTAAAATCATTCTTGTGGTTCCTAGGCTGTCTGCTGTCGTCTGCCTGCGGCTGTACACTGCCTGCTGTCTCCATGCTTCTTGTGTGATTGGCATTCAGTAAAACACAGGTTTCTGAGCACCCCATGTAGCAGAATGAGAGTCTCCTCTGCTGCCATTGCATCAGCTTCCCTTATGTCCTGGTCACTCTTCATTCTGCCACTCCAAGGCCATTCTCTCCAACCCCCTCCTCCTAGATGGCTCTCACACAGAGGCCGTCATTTCACAACATTGTGCTGGGCCAGAAGAACAGTCACCACGTCCCTTCCCACACTAAAGCAGCAACTACTTTGGAAAAGCCTCCTTCATATTGCAGCCATTGGGTGTGAATGCATGTGATGTGCTGGCATTTGTTGAGAATCATGTGAAGATGAACCTTCTGCCCCATCGCACTAAGGTCTACCCCTGAGTCCCCACGGATCCTTCCTAGGCTAAGGTAGAGTCGAAGAACATGAAATGTGCAGAAAGCATTCTCTTAAGCAAACATGTACAACTTGCCTGAATTGTCATGATTCCCTGGAACAGGATGCACTTCTGAGTTCTCCAGGCAGATACAGATTCCATTGTCCAGCTGCTTAATGAAAACAGAGTTCTCAGAGAAGAATGCTGGAGACTTCCCTGGCTTGCCTGAATCACATTTCTAGAGATAAGTTCTAAAAAGCCACAATATGAAGTCACTCTCAGATGGGTCCCTTCTTTTGTCACACCCCACTGTAGAAACCAAAGAGCATGGGGAGGCCAGAGCTGCCCAAAGCCTTATGACCCACAATTCTCATAGTTATTCTCAACCTGGAGAGGGCTGCTTTCCAGATGCTTCCCCACAGGCCCCAGACTGCCAGGCTCCAGGACTAAGCAGCTCTGAGAAATACACTGTTAGGTACAAGCCACACTCCACTACTGCAAACTGGAGAAGAGAAGAACAAACTTAAAAGGTGAAAAGAATTAAGACAACAATGATTTTAATTGAATACTTTTTATTAAGACTAAATCAACTTTCCCCTAGGGTGCTGAAAGAATAAGCAATCATAATTTAGATTCTAAGTTACTGTCTTTGAGGAAGTATGAAAACCTAAAAGGTGCCATAAGCCAACAAAAGCACAAAAGTGCTAATTTTCAAACTGATGAAAATGAAGTACTAAAAAAATGAAATCAGCATGGTTCATTTGGTCCTTGGCAAAATACACATTTGTTGGTTGAAATGATAATATCCCAGCTACCTTGTTGTGCCTAGCTCTTACCACTGAGGAGAAAAACCAAACAAAAACCAAAAAAAAAGTTCAAATTGGCAAAAATGTTTACAAACCTGCAAAATCTCTTCAGCCCACCCCTTAAACTCCAGACGTGGTATTTCCTAAGCTCTGCTGTGCACAAGGCCCACCTCAGGGTCCATTCTTGCACAAGTTCGGTTAGGTATAAGCCAAGATCACATGGGAGGTTTTTTTTTTGACCCTTTCATTCCTATGTTTGCTTTTGCTTCCAAAGTTCCTTCTGAGTAAGGACTGTCCCCAGACTACTGGAGTCACTTCATCACAAACTGGCCTGATGGTTCGGAGCTGGCAAATGTGGGCGTTTATGTGAAACCCACAGCACCCAGCAACCCTGCGGGCAGAGGATTTCCCCATGACGTGCAGGTGTCTAAAGCCCAGCTACTGACTTGAAGGGAGCCTTTGGGATGAATTCGCTCTGGGAAAAGGGAATCCAGAGGCTGACTTTGCCTTGGAAGTCCAATTCAGAAAGAGAGTGATTTACTTGAGATGGTGAGAGATGGAAAGAAGCCTGTGGTGAAACAGAAATGAAGATAATGCTGGGAAATAGAGTGGGTCTACTCATTAGCTTTAAATCATTCTGTCATATTATAAAGACTGATGAGGTTTTACTAACACACGTGCCTGAGCTCTACACATATTCTGATTGAAATGCTTCCAGGTGGGAGGAAGCCACGAGTAGTCTTAAAAACCTCCCAAATAATTGTAACATGAGGCTGGAGATGAAAAAGACCATCTATCTACTAGAATCCCAAGTCTCCAGCATAGAGGGGTCTCAAATGTGCAGCCACCTCATAGAAAAGGCTTAACATCAGCCATTGATGGAATCTGCCTTCATCTCTCAATGGTCTTGTTTGCACAGTATGGAAAAAGGAGAAGAGAAAAAGAGGTAGACAGAGAGATTAAACCTACAGTTTGCCTATGTAAAGCAGTTTCTTAAATGTTTTTGACCACAAGATGCAGTGAGAAATATACAATTCTTTGTGATCAGCTTTTTAAAACTCTTTTACTGTGTGTATTGCATCCTACCTAGAATTCACATAAAGCCTGCAGTAGTAAGCAGTCCACTCTACTGATTTCACAACCACAAGTGGTTCAGAATTGCAATTAAAACATTTTGACTTTTGCTCAGCCTTTTTATCAAGCAAACTCCCAAATGAACACTTGCTGTAAAAGAACATTTACTATGAACAGCTTCCTGTGAAGCCTGATTTCTGTCCCAGCCACCATGACTCAGGAGTCTCCAGAGCCTGTTAGTGTTCTCCAGATTGAGGCCTCCCTCTCACTTCCCCTAAACTCTGTGGTGTAGTGGAAAAGTGTGAGACCTCGATCCTCATCCCAGGTCTTTCGCTCACAGATCATCTGGGCTTAGCCTCTCGTCACCATTGTCTCCTTTGGTCAAAGATGGAGCTGTGCTTGGTGGCATCTGAGCACCTGCTGCTTCCACATTCTAGGGCTCTTCCCTTGGCACCATCGCTTATTTAAAAGGAATAGGACTTGGATTTAGGAGGGATATTTCTCTACAAAATATCCTCTCTTTTTTATAACAAGCTGTTTCTGAATGTGCACGTTTAAGGTTAAGGAAATCCCTTCCTGGGAGGGGTGAAAGACCCTTATTTCCCTCCATCATACTCCTCTGGAGTTGATGGTGAGGAGGCGGGAGAGACCTAGCTAACTCATCTGCAGTGGCTTTGAGCAAGCACATCCCTTCCTGGCAGGTGTGAAAGGCCTTCGGTTTTCTCCATAATCCTCCAAAGGAGTATTTTGCTTCCAAAGACCCTTCTGAGTCAGAACTGTCCTCAGACCACTGGAGTCACTTAGTCGCAAGTTTGCCTGATGGCTCAGAGCTGGCAATATGTGGGAGTTTATATCAATCCCACAGCACCCAGCAACCCTGCCTGCAAAGTATTTACCTGTGATGTGCAGGTGTATAAAAGCCCAGCTGCTCGACTTGAAGGGAGCCAGGGGAGTATTGGGGAGAGTCAGCTGGTGGTGAGGTGGGAGAGACCCAGCTAACGCATCTGCAGTGGTCTCGAGCAAGGTTTTTGGAATCATAAGGTGGGTGGGTCCTGTGTCCTGCACCGCGGGGCAGCTAGTTCATCTCAGGAGACTTTCTTTTCAATCTGTTATTACTATCGTCTTTCAGACTGCAGTTCATTACCAGAGATCACCCACTGAGCCACGCTCAGCTTGCACCTGGCCTGTGTTACCACCCAGCTGTCACTCAGCCTCAGCTAGGTATCAGCTAGGTATCAGTTAGGAATCAAAGATTAATGTTTAGTGCTGTGTGTGTTTGTTTCAGGTAACGACTAACGTTGGAACTATGAAAAGTTCTTCTCTACTTTTAACAAAGCTTAGTCACAGTTACCCAGTTGAGAAGAAAAACTAAAACAACAGAACAATTGAAAGTCCAAATACGAAAGCTCCATCTCTGAACACCAAATTTTACAGCCACTCCAGGTTTGTACTCCAAATGGATAGCTAGCTGGATTGTAGAAATCATATCCCTTCACCCTGCAGATGTGATAACTGCCCAGGAGACAGTGACGCCTAGATTCACAGAGAATCCCCTTTCCCCATCCTGGGTATAACTGGAGTCAGCAGCAGCTGGAGGAAAATGGCAAGGACCTGGAATCAAGATGAAGTTAGAATAACACGGCTGTAGACTATTTATCAGCTTCTCAGCTCTTCAGCATATGTCTGTTTTCCTTGAGGATGAGAGTTTAGAAGCCTCTGACAATAAAGTTTATTTCACACACATTCTCTTGCCTATGATTTTTTTTGTACAAATCACAGTTATAAACTTTCTTGCTCCAGATAAAAGCAGGAAACTCAATCATGAATGTGTTCACTGCATGTACGCCGCAGAATGACAGCAACTGGTCTGAAGGCATCGCTTGATTCCAAATTAATGTTAGCACTCAGTAGTGAGACTACATGTATCTCCAACTCTGGAAGCCGCAGGGAAGATATTCCTGTTTCCTTGCAAGGAAATCTCTATAAGCAGGGCGGCGTCACACATGAACATTCCTGGGAAACCCAAGGAACACGGACAGTGACACAGGGCAGGCAAGCCCCAAACTGGTTCTTAGCCTGGGAAATTTCTTCCAAAGTGTAGTTTCCTTTCCTGGGCACACTGCCTGTGGCTTCGCCCCATAGGTGCCTGTGGGCTACTAGCTATTTATACCCACTTTTAATTATATGCCAATTAAGAGGTAGGTTATTATGAACTTTCTGGAAAAGGGACAGGGAGTTTCCAAATATAAAATAACTTCCAGGCCATTGCCAAGGTGTGTTGCCACGGCATTTCTAAACTGGCCATGGCCTCAGTGGGAGTGTCTTTATGTTAATGGCAGTGAGGGCAACTAGAGGTCACTTTCATCGTCATCTGCTGGTTTCAGCAGGCTTCTTCTCTGCACCCTGTTCTGACCAGATCCTGCTCTGTCAGTGGGACTGTGACTGGAAAATAAGTCCTGCCGGTCTCCTGCCCCATTTCCCCGTGGAGATCGCATACTCCGCCTTCATCTCATGGGGCTTGCAGAAGGGCAGAGGCTCATCTTCTGCAACTGCTTCCTGCTGATGTTAACGGGCATAGACCCTGCCTCGCATTGGAGAAGTCAAATCTCTGGAAACCTGTTCTAAACGTCCCAAAGGCAGGATGTCTTCATTTTCTGGGTCAGAAGAGGGGATGGGTTGGAAGCCTGTGCCAGCATCATCTTTACATGGAATTGTTGTAATCTGGAAGACACAACTTCACAAGGAGGTTCAACAAGCAAGGACCAAAGATAAGCCATAACAAGATACCTATTAAAGGTCCTAGGAAAGGTAAAAAGCAAGTGTCTGCAAGTCTTAGGAAGGATAAAAACTAACTGTCTGCTGATAGAGGTTCCTTCCTTGAATTCCATCAGCAGGGCAAAGCGGTAAGATAGAAAACATAATTAGGAGTAAGAGAAAAACTTACGCCTTCATGCTCATCCACAGCATCAGGTTATTAATACTTCTCTGTGCATTTGCAAAACGATAGCTTTAAGTCTTCTGGGAGTTTGCAAGCGTACGTCATGGCCTCTTCCTCTGGCCCCCAGGAGAACTCCCAAGAAACCTTGAGGCTGGGCGTGTTGGTTCACACCTTTAATCCCAACACTTTGGGAGCCTGAGGCAGGCAAATCACAAGGTCAGGAGTTCAAGACCAACCTGGCCAACATGGGGAAACCTCATGTCTACCAAAAATGTAAAAAAAAAAAATCAGCTGGGTATAGTGGTGCATGCCTGTAATCCCAGCTACTTAGGAGGCGGAGGCAAGAGAATTGCTCGAACCCAGGAGGCAGAGGTTGCAGTGAGCTGAGATTGCGCCCCTGCACTCCAGTCTGGCTGACAGAGCAAACCTCCATTCCTCCCTCCCCCCCAAAAAAAGAAAGAAAAGAAACTCTGAAGTTTAACAGCAGTGGGGGTGCTTAATAATGCCTGATATGGGCCCTTCTATTTTGGTTTAACCGATTCTTGGGGGATCCTTCTAAGTTTTTAGAAAGACTAAGTCTCCTGGTTGAATGGGGGAGTGAATCCTTTTCCTCGTGGGAGAAGGTTACTTTTCATTTTCATATGCTTGAAGGGCCTTTTGAACCTGGCCTAAGTTGATAATCTATGTGTTTCTTCATCAAATAGGAGGTCTGAAGTTAAAAAGCACCTCTGCGTCATTTCAAATGGACTAAGCTTTAAAGTTCCTTTGAAAGAGCCGTCTTCACATGCAAAAGGGCTCTGAGTAGGAGAGAAACCCAGGCCTCTGAGGTCCCTGAAAGAATTTTGCTAATGTCATGATTGGCTTTCTATGTTATCCGAAGATTGAGATCTCCATGAGGAGTGAAAGTAGGTAATGCCTAAGGCTGAGTCGTTACCTTACTGGGTCACCTCCCTGTGAAGGCAGGTCAGTTATCACCCTGCAAACCTCTTGGTAACCCAAATCTTGAGATGATTAAGTAAGAATTTGGACACTTCCAGTGCTTTTTCTGTCCTTGTGGGGAAAGCTTCTCTCCACTTAGTGGAAGTGTCTGTAAATACTAGCAAACACTGTAGTCCCCTGTAAGGTGGCATCTGGGTTAAATCTGTCTTCCAGTCTTCCCACGGTGCGTTCCTTGGTGTTGCACAGGTTTAAGCGGGGATCGGGGTATGGGGCGACTTCCCAAATTGTAACCCGTTTTATAGTCTGGAACAATCCCTTCTCCAAGAATATCTGAGAAACTAGCTTGAATGGAGAATCCTATCCCAAATGTGAGGATTCATGAAAACGTTTAGTGATCTCCCATTTCTCAGCCTCAGGAAGACAGTTTATTTTCTTTTTCTTTCTTTTTTTTAATCATCTTTATGCCTTTGCAAGGAATAGAGTTTATTTTCTAGCCACTATCTGAGGGGTCTCGCTGGAAGCCCTGTGCTCAGCCCCTTTAACTTCCCTAAGGGTACAGTAGCACGGTGCTGCTGACATGGACGGAGCGCTTGGTGGTAGGACAGCAGCCTGGAGTACCAGCCTTAGCTGTGGCCTTAGCTGCTCTTTCGACCAGGCCATCTCCTCTAATAATAAAAGTGTCTCCCTTCTCGTGTCCCCTGCAGTGAATAATTGCTATTTCCTTTGGGAGTTGGACAGCATCTAAAAGTTCCAAGATCTGAGGAAAGTTGTTTGGGGGATCCTTGGCTATTCATAGTCCCTTTTCTTTCCCTATGGCTGCATGAGCATGGAGCACCAGGAACCCAGATTCACAGTCAATAAATACATTGACTATTAAGTTTTGTTTATTTGTTTGTTTGTTTTTGTAAGAGTCTTCCTCTGTCACCGAGGCTGGAGTGCAGTGGCACAATCTCAGCTCACTGCAAACTGCCTCCTGGGTTCAGGTGATTCTCATGTCCCAGCCTCCCAAGTAGCTGCGATTACGGGCACCCACCACCACACCCAGCTAATTTATGTATGTTTAGTAGAGACAGAGTTTCGCCATGATGGCCAGGCTGGTCTCAAACTCCTGAGCTCCAGTGATCCATCCACCTCCACCTCCCAAAGTGCTAGGGTTACAGTCGTGAGCCACTGCCCCGACCTTAAATATTTCCATAGTTGGAATGCCCTAATTAGAACAGTTAATTCTGCTTTTTGGACACAAGTCTGAGAAGGTAAACCCTTGGCTTCAATGACTTCCTGTTGGCTAACCTTCCTTTCTTATCCCTCATAAATAAAGCTATTTCCATCTCTACACTACTCAACATTGGGGTTAGACAAGGGCTTGTCTTTAAGGTTGGGCCTTCTGGAGATCTCTTCCATGGTTTCCACACAGAAGTCAATGAGTTGGGGATCTGTTTCTTGAGATGTGAGGTCCAGCAACAGAGTAGCAGGGTTTAAAAATCAACATCCTTTCGGGGTAACATCTGGGATGTCACACAGGAGGACCTGATATTTAAGCAGCTGGTCCCCTGGTAGCCATTGGCATACTTTTGGCTCCAGGACCTTCTGTACTGTACTTCTTGGGGCTAAGTGGCGGTGCTATGACATCTCGTTGTTGTCCTAAGGTAAACTTACTGGCTTCTTCCACAAACAGAGTGATGGTAGCCACAGGTCTCAAGCATCCTGGCCACCCAGCTGCCACCTGCTCTAGCTGTTTAGAGAAACAGCCCACTGGTGCAAAGTAATTCCTGAGCCTTCGACTTAAAACATCCAAAGCTCTCCCTTGTTTTTCACATAGCGGGTGAAAGGTTTTTCTTACTTCGAGTCCCAAAGCAGGGGCTGCTCCTAGCTTTTCTTTTGAGGTTAAGAATGCCTGTTGACAGGTTCCATTCCAATTCAAAGGCTTGTGACCACTCCCTTTTGGAGGTTCATAGAATGGTTTTGCTATGAGTGCAAACCTGGGAATCCAAACCTGGCGGAATCCAGCTATTCTCAGAAAGCCTTCTTAATTTGAGGGGGCTGGAGTGCCAGAATGGTCTCTTTTCATCCCTGGGCCAAGATCTTGGTCCCAGAAGTGAGCATGTGTCCCAAATACGTGACGTGACCCTCTGGACAGAAATTTGGGCCTTTGAGGGGATACGTGTTACCCTTGTTTGGTCACAAAAGTAAAGACTTGAGCTGTATTTTTATCAGAATCTTCCCCTGGTAGGGCTGGAAATTAATAGGTCATACACATATTGTAAGAGAGACCCATTGATTAACTGTAGTTCCCCTAACTCTTTTGCCAATGCATTGCCAAACAGATGGGACTGTCCTAAAACCTTGGGGACAGGACAGTCCAGGTAAGCCAAGATGCAGCATGACCGTCTGGATCAGTCACAGTGCAAAAATGTCTGGGAGTCTATAGGTGTAAACGTATGTAAAAGAAAACATCTTTTATCTTGAATACCGTGACCAGTGAGCATCTTCAGGGACGTGAGTTCTTATTGTATAAGGATTAGGAACTACTGGAACTGCAGCTACCGCCTCATTAGCTGCCCTGAGATCCTCAACAAATCTGTATTTTTCCGTTAATAAGTTTGGCTTATTAACAGGAAAAATGGGGCTGTTACATTGGGACTGACAGAATTGTAATAATCCATACTTCATTATCAGTGGATGGATGACCCTCTGAGCCGCAGGTCTAAAAGGATATTGGGTTTTTTGTTTCTTGATTTTTTTTTTTTTTTTGAGACAGAGTCTCCCTCTTTCGTCCAGGCTGGAGTGCAGTGGCGAGAGGCTCACTGCAATCTCTGCCACCTGGGTTCAAGCAATTGTCCTGCCACAGCCTCCTGAGTAGTTGGGATTACAGGCACCCGCCACCACACCCAGCTAATGTTCATGTTTAGTAGAGATGGGGTTTTGCCATGTTGGCCAGGCTGGTCTCCAACTCCTGGCTTCAAGTGGTATGCCCGCCTTGGCCTCCCAAAGTGCTGAGATTACAGGCGTGAGCCATCACACCTAAAAGGACATTGTTTTTCCCATAGATAATTAACACTGGGTTTCCAAATAACCTGACTGGGAATATATTAACAGTTCTTCCAGAAACTTCCGTGTCCCATACAGAGGGGAAGTCGTGTGCCGGAAGGAACGTCTTTATCTGTGTGAAGACATGCACTTAGAGCTAGGAGAATTGTCCCTTCCCAGCCTGTGGCCTTCTCTTGAGGTGCTCCAAATTGAACTGTGGCTGTAATTGGGAAAGTAAGTCTCTTCCCAGTAAAGGAATAAGGCACTCTGGGATAAGCAAAAATCTGTGGGAAAACATGTGGTTCCCCAGAGTGCCACTAAAGGAATGGGTGAATCTCCTGGCTCTTGGCAGCCATCATCCTCGTTTCAGTATAGGCGTGGGAAGACAGCGGCCCCGAGGACGGATCAGAACCGAGAAGGTGGCTCCCATGTCCAGTAACTAATATTTTTACCTGCCGTGTCAGGAGTCGCCTGATGCTCTCTGTGGAGATGGTACGGTGTCTGGTGGAAGCTGTAGGGAGCCTTGGGCCCTGTCAGTCCTCTGTTCTCTCAGCCATTAGGGGTCTGGGGAGCTGAGACTCCCTTTGGAGCCTGAGGCAGTCTTTCCTCCAGTGGCCCTCTTGCTTACAGAAGGCTCACCGATTCCAGCCCAGGGGCTGCCAAGCTGCCTTCGTCCGGGCATTCCGAAGCCACTCTTGCAACACCTTCTTACCATGGGTAACCCAGAAGGCACAGGAGGCTGAAAGCGGCTGCTAACAGTTGCACTTTTTGGTCCTTTCTTTTGGTTTTCTCCTCTTCCTCTGCCTCGTGGCTATTGTTGTAAATTCCGAAGGCCGTGTTTAAGAGTCGGCTCACGGAATTTGGGGTCCCCTTCCTGCCTTCTGTAACTTCCTCCTAATGTCAGGGGTAGACTGAGTAATAAATGCATGCCCAGAAGAGCCCACCCTTCCGAGGTGTCTGGGTCTGCATTGGTATATTTCCTGAGTGCCTCAACCAAGCGGCCCTGGGGCAGAGCAAGATTTTCATCCTTCCGCTGAGTTACTTCTCTATCCTTGTCGTAATTAACTGGCTTAATCACACACCTTTTCATACCTTCTGTTAAACAAGTTAGCCTGTGAATTCTACATGGAAGATCTTGGGAACGCTTCTGGTAATCCCACTGAGGGTCTCTATGCGGAACTGCATCTCCGTCTACGTAAACGGCGTGGCCTTGGGGATGAGCAGCTACTCTATCTGCATATTCACAGGCAGTACCCAGAATCCTTTGCTTCTCCTCTGTAGGACAGCAAGTGGATAATAATATTTGCAAGTTGTGCCAAGTTAAATCAAAAGACACGATCACCCTAACAAACTCTTCTATGAACTTCTCTGGATCCTTCAAAACCCCAGCCAAATTTCTCCTTGAATAAAGCCAATTTGGACATGGGAAATGGCACATAGACTCTGACTGTTCCCCTGTCTCTGCCAGCTACCTCCCACAATGGACACAGATTCAATTTCAGGGGCTGAGGTGGAGCCCCGCTCCTGGTGGTACTGGCTGGGCTTACCTCCTTGGGCAATGGGGGATATCGGCTGGAGCTCACTGAATAAGGGGGAGGATTCCTGATGACATTGGGGTGGAATCCTGCACTGGACAACTGGCATCACCCCTCTCAGAACTGGGGGACTGAGAAGACCCTGGGGAGGGCATGGGCCTTCCAGGGGGTGCCGCTAGAAAGGGAGCACTGAGGATCTCCCATGCAGTTTCTTGGTGCCTGGGAGTAACATGAGCCAGACACATCCTGCAGTTGACTCTTAAGTCAGAATCCTGGTAGGGGCCATAAAAGCCTGTACATAAGGAGCTTCTCCCCATTTTCCTTCCTTTCTATGAATAGGTCCAATTGTAAAGTAGTATTATGATGCAAATAACCAGTTTCAGGCCAAATTTCTTGTTCTCACAAGAAAATGTATTTCTTTTTCTTTGAGCCATCTAATTTGAATTTGCTCCAATTGCCTAAAAGACACCCTAGTGGGGAGTCCTTTGGGATGCTCACCATTGTCCCCATGTCTAACAAGGATCTCCACTCCACCCAGAAGTTTTTTATTTTTGTTTTTTTTTGCAGTACACGAATGTTTTATTCTTCATAAAGTGCTTAAAGCATGAAAAACAAGCTCTTTACAAACAGGATTTACAACTAGGAAGACCAACAGCAAAGCAGGACCATGCCTGCTCCCTGCCCACTCTCCTCCAAGTGTGTCTAGGAGAGAAACATCAACGAGGACCCTGGGCTTCGATTCAAAAACTCCTCTGTAGACATCCATGCCCTGGGCATTAGGGGGCCCACAGTCAAAGGGCAGGGCCAGAGCTGGGACTCAATACAGCCCAGATGAATACCCAGTAAGGGGGTGACTCCCCCGCTCTCTGAAAAGATACTTATCTAATACCCAGTGACCCCCAAAAAGCATGGCTGAAGCCCTGGGGACCAGTGGACACTTTTCTCAGCTCTGATGAGTGGAGTTTAAGGTAGGTAACGTTACAGGGGCTTTCCTCCATGTGCGGCACTCCTCTGCTCCATCCTGGCAGCAGACGGACATCACCCACAGGGCACGTGTCTGCCCAAGGCCTTCCAAGCAAGCCCACAGGCCCTCTCCTGAGGAAGCAGTTGGCCCAGAGGAGCTCTTGCCTCCTCACTAGGCCGTAAGTATTCTCCTTCAGTATTAATTCAGGGTGGCCCAAGCCACCAAGTTTCCTTACAGATGCCTTGGGTAAGCCTGCCTTATTTTCTACAAGCAAACTAGGGACTAGAAAGGACAGACACTTCATTTCAAAGTGCACTGCAGCCAAGCCAGGCAAGGTCCTGGGACAGAAGGGACTGGCTGGGACAGCAGCTTAGTGGAGGGATGGGAGGGCAACGGAGGCTTTTTCCTAAGTATAGGTGTCTCCCAAAGGCATAGTGGGACCTCCCACTTACAGGCAAGCTGACTGGTCTAGCATGGCTAAGGTCTGAGGCCAGACAAAATGAGAGTCAGCAGGGCAGCCCCAGGCCTGCCTGCCCACTTGCCCAGCAGTAGTTTTTATCTTGGGATCCTCCTCCTGGGGTTGAGGGATGGGAAGACAGCAGGAAGGCTGAGGGAGCAGTAACTTGGGCAGACCAAGAGATTAACTCTAGGAGAGGGGGAGAGCACACAGCAGGGCCACCCATTCTCATTCCCAGGGCCTGAGAGAGCCAGCCCTATGTATTCAACAGGTGGGAGCGGGATGCCACAGGGCGGGAGAGGTCAACATCCAGGGGCCCTCGGCCCTGCCCACAAAAGGCACATTTTAATTGGTTTCCAAAAGTTCAAACCC
>NW_022437484.1:35542-43053 GCF_009761245.1 Sapajus apella
TCCACCGTCTGGCCAGCCTGGGGTGCCTGGGTCACAGGCTGAACGCTCCCGGATGTGACTGCTTTGAGCTTCTCCAGTCCACTACTCAGGGCTGTGCTGACCGGAGCGGGACTGCTTCCTGCCAGGCTGCCGTCCACAGCGGGGCACTGAGGGGCTTCACGGGGTGGGGACTGGCACTGGGCTGCCGCTCCTCAGCGGGTCGTGTCTCCCAGGGCAGACACAAGCGCTGCGGCCTTCTCCTCCTCCTGGGATCTTGAGGGTGTGAAGAGGTGTGGTGGCTTGGGAGGTGGGGCGCTGGGTTGCAGCCCCTCGTCAGACACCCACTCGGGTTTAGGCTCGGCTCCAGCAGGGGAAGCCCCTCACTCCCCTTGGGGCTCACAGTTTTTGGCGATTCAGGCTGCACCTGGGCAGAGGCTCATCAGACTCTCCCGGCAAGACGAGTGACGCTGTCTCGGCTGCAGGAGAAATGGTGACCACATCCCAAGGCCCGGCATGGTCAGCTGTCTCGACGTCAGGGCAAAGCTGGTTTTCGCCGTGGGAGGCCTGATGGTCCTGGCCCTCAGCAGTGCTGTCTGGGCCCGGCAGCCTCTCCCACACTCTGATCACTTCTGGGGAGCTAAACAGAGACGTCCCACTGTCTGCCGGACTCTGCCCTTCCCCTTCCGGGGCCCAGGGCGCCTGGCCCGCGTCGGCCTCCTGCACCTGCCGCAGGTCATCCAGGGCGCCGGGCGGCGGCTGGAAGGAGAGTCCTCACGCCGCTCTGGGCAGCCTGCGTCTTCTCCACCACCCACGTGCTGTACTCTCGCGGCCCACCCGGATCACCGTGTACGCGTCGCTGGTGCTGCCCGCGCCCGAGCTTTTGCCCCGCAGCCCGCGGCCGGCAGCCCCGTCACCTGGACGTGCGTGGGAAGCCAGCGGGAGGGCCCCGCCGCCGGCTCCGAGCCCCGCACCAGGGCCATGGCGGGGAAGCGGCGGGCGGGCCGGCGGAGCAGGTGCAGACCCCGGGACCTGGAGACACAATCGGTCGCGGCGGAGGGTGGGCTGGAGCCGGCTCCCAGCGCCGCCGCCGCTGCGGGCTGGGTTGCCCAGACCGGCCGCCGCCTCCCCGCCCCGCCGGGCTGCTGGCCGCTCCGCCACCCCAGAAGTTTTTCTAAGTCTGGCAAAAGCCCAGTAACTTTTCCTTTCAAATTCCCACCTCCTGCAGAGAAGATATAAGCACAGGTAGCAAAGCGTTATGAAAGTGGACTACGAAATATGAATGAGCAATCGAATGATGGGTCTGAATTTCACTGAGAGTGAAGAAAGCGTTTTAGTTTGGGCAAAGAGGGGTTAAAAGAAACAAGGGGGTCACGGAAGGGAGGAGGGGAAGGCGTGAACAGTGTTGTCCCCTGAGCTGCCAGAGAGTCTACCCAGCAGCCGCAGACACTGAAGAGAAATGTTTGGGCAAAATGTTTGGGTGGCTGCTGCTTGTCTGCCACTATGGGTCGTTGTCACTTGGGTTGGGGGTCCAGGAACCCCTGCCCCCTGTGACCAAGAGTTCAGTATGGCCTTGAGCAAGGTCACATAGGAAGAGGCCCACAACTGGCTGTTATGGAAAATGGTAATTTTTTTAACTTAAGGGCAGAGAAGATGACATCAACACCCCCTGGGGAGGGGCTCTAATCCACAATCCTATAGGGAATGTCAATGCTGAAAACCCCAGAGCATCCAGGCGGAGGCCAGCAGTGACAGTGGAACTCTCACACACAACAAAATGCCAAAAACCCAGAGTACCCAAGTATCAGCCAGTGAGGTTCCCCACACCAAATGCTAGAACTCCGGGGGTGGCCAATGGTGAACCCCAAAGGCCAAGCTGGGGCCACAGAACAATGTGACTCTGGCATCTCAGGGTCCACACGGTGAGGGACTCTCACGACCCAGTGTCCTGCCTTAAACAGTTCTTGACTCTGTCCCGTGCTGTCCTGTGTCGTGTCCCGTCCCATCTAGTCTTATCTTGTCTTTGCTTGTCTTTGTGGTCACCAGATGATGCAAGGGCAGGACAACCCCAAAATTGAGGCTGAGCCCAGGAGAGCTCTTGGCTCTTCCCAGGTAAGAATTCAACGGCAACCCGGAGGCGAAAGAAAGCAACTTTGGTTAAACTGGTGCTGCTTCTTGTGTGGCAGGGGTAACCCGTAGGCAGTGTGTGGGCTGCTAGCTAGCTGTCTGTATACCCACTTTTAATTAGATGCTAATTCGGAGGTAGTTTATTGAGAACTTTCTGGAAAAGGGATGGGGAGTTTCCAGAACCATATAAGGTAACTTCCTGGGTGTTGCCCTGGCATGTTGATGTTCTTATTTATAAACTGTCAAGGCACTGGTGGGAGTGTCTTTATGCTAATGAGCATTGAGAGCAGCTAGAGGTAGCTTTTGTCTCCATCTGCTGATTTTGATCAGCTGCTTCACTGCACCCTGTTTGGACCAGATCCTTCTCTGATCAGCCGGGCCACCACTGGAAAAGAAGTCCTGCCACTTTCCTGCCTCAGTAGACTCTCTGCCAAAGAATGATCTTTAGAGTTTGCTATTGACTCATGAACTGGAAAAATCATCCTGTATAGGCCAAATTCCCACCCTTGAGACTTCTGTAAGACCAACAGGTAAAAACAATATACCCCAATGGAACTGTTAGGCTTCAAATAACTTACTGTCCTTTGGATTTATTTTTCTGAAAATAAATTCTTCATACACATTGACTTGTCTCTTGCAATCCAATGTAAAAGTGGGACATCTTCTTCAGAAGCTTTGAAACATACAAATTAGCCTTAAACTTACCTACCAGACTTCCAGGCTAGAAGGCTGATTCATGTAAGAAGGACTAAGAAGACACTTCACCGTATCCTGGGTGACCTTAGATACGTTTGTACAGCAGACTGGTAACCTACACTTTCTCCTAGCAGTGAGAGGTGCTGAGAGCTGTCACTCCTCCTGCAAGGCAGAGAGCCACAGAGAACCAAATTTTAGCCTAGAACTCAGCCGGCTCTTCACAGCCTCCCATGCGTTACATTTTCCTCCACAATTATTTACTTTGAAAGATTTCAAACCTATAGAAAAATTGAAAAAAAGAACACCTCTACACCGTTCACCCAAGTTCAACAATTAACATTCCTTTGCCTTTTTTCTCTGTCTACACACACCTACATACACGTCCATATTTCATAGTAAATGCAGGAAAAGAAGCTCCACTTCATTCCTAAATATTTCATAATGTATTTCATGAGATTAAGGATATTATCCTATGTAATTATAATATAATTCAATGATCAAACCTAAGGATATTAACATTAATTCAATAATATTAACTAGTATATAGTCTAGATAAAAATTTTCTATTTAGAAAATGTCACATCTATACACATGTATGTGTGTATATAGATATTTATGCATATATATAGTGTGTGCATGTGTGTATATATGTATATATGCAACACACATGTGCACATTATATATGCATAAATGTCTTAATTTAATGATATGTATATGCATAAATATCTTAATTTAAAGACATATACATATCGTTAGCTGAAAGCTGCCTTTATTCATATATTAAAGGTTTCTCCATACGTAGTGAACTGAAACCTAACTGACTGTGTAAACAGCCTGTAACCTACTCTTGTGCCAATGACTGAGCTTGGGCCAATCAAAGGTGGCCAACTGTTCAAACTGGGTTCAAATGAGACAAACTCAGAGCTGCAGCCAATCTGACTATTTTTATACCTCACTTCCATTTTCTGTAAGTCACTTTCCTTTTTCCATCCATAAATCTTCTTCTACTACGTGGTATCACTAGAGCCTCTCTGAACCTATTCTGGTTCTGGAGCTTCCTGATTCAGGAATTCTTCTTTGCTTAATTAAACTCTGTGTGTGTGTGTGTGTGTGTGTGTGTGTGTGTGTGTGTGTAATACCTTATATACATATGTAATGTATATATGCATATGTATACATAATATTTATTTATTTGCGAGAGAGAGAGAGAAGTGAGTTGTGGTACTGATGTTATTCCCAGGTTCCCAGGAGAGTTCCTCAATTGCACTTTAGTTTCCTAGAACTGTGCCTCCATTTCTTTGCTTTTGTTGCTAAATTTTTGAAGGGATAGGCTAGTTATCTTGCTCAATATCCTGCATTCTGATCAAACTAAACGTTTTTTGAAAGAACAGGATATAGGAATTTGTGCTTCTTACCACTCCACCTGTCAGAAAGCAAGCCATGCAAGAACAAAATATTGTGAATATTTTTACGTCAAAAGTATTAAAGGAAACCAGCATCTGCCAGCAAGTTTATGGTGTGCCATTGTGGCATAGAGATCAGCACTTTGCCTTGTGAAGGCAGAACCTCGGTTCCAATCCAAAATGGTGGTGTCTGGCACCTTTTGGGTAGAAACTGAGGTGTCTTTTGGTTTGCTTTCAATCCCGGCACTGGCTGAGTCCTTCAGCGGGGTTTACCACTGACTGCTGCAATGCGGTGCGGTCAGGCAAAGGGAAGGAGAGCCCACATTGCACACACCTGGGGCCCAGGAGACGCTCTGCGTCTCACCACTGAGCAGAAAATATCCCAAAAGGTAAAGCGCCACCTTTCAATCCGCCCTGGTGGTAGCTTCCACTAAAGCAGTGGTGTGGTCATAACTGGTTTTTACTGTCCTCACAATGGCTGCAACCCTTATTTGTGGCCCAAGAACGAGGCTTACCACTGACTTGCCAGCGTGACCCAGTGAGGACCAGCAGAACACCCCTGGACTAGGTCGTTGGGAACTTGGAGGTGCCTCACGTCTGGGCATGCGTTGAACCGCCCCCCAAGGAGAAATGCCTCTTCTCAAGAAGACGTCTCTGTACTTTCCACTCACAGAACTGTGTAGTCATAGCTGTTCTTCTGGTTGAGATAGTAGCAGGGATTTTTTGGGGGGTGGGGAATGAAAATGAGCCTTTACTGAGTTTAAAATAGAATCCAAACTCCTCGCCATGGTCTACACTGACTTGTCTCCATCTTCATCCCCAACCCCCATGTTTATGCTAAAGAGCAAACTAATGAAATGTAATTTACATAGTGTAAAATTTTAATATATTAACTAGACAGGTTATCAAATATTGACACATGAAATCATCACCCAGATAAAGTTACAGAAAATTTCCATCATTCCAAAAAGGTCTTGACACCAGGCATGGTGGCTCATGCTCGTAATCCCAGCACTTGGGAGGCTGAGGTGGGAAGACTGACTGAGCCAGGGAGTTTGAGACCAGTCTGGGCAATGTGGCAAGACCCCCGTATCTATAAAAAAATGTTTTTCAAATTAAAAAAAAATTTTTTTAAAAGGTCCATAGAGTCCCTTCCAGGCAATCCCACCATTCTCCACTTAGTTAATCACTCCTCTGATTATCAGTTAATCACCATTCTGTTTCTTACCACAGATTATGTTGCTCACTTCTTGAAATTCACAAAAATTTGCTTTTTGTGTTTTTTTCATGTCTTTAATATAGATCCACATTATTGTATGTATCTAGTTGATTTGGGTGTTACTGGTGAGTGCTATTCCAATGTGTGAATACACCACAGTTGATGGACAATTTGGTTATTTCTAGTTTGGACTATTATGAAAAAGCCTGCTATGCATGAATATTCCTGCATAAATCTATTTGTTAACAAGTGTTCTGTGTTTTCTTAGATTTTGTATTTGTCTCTGTTTGGCATCTATTAATCACAGGACAATTACAATAACTATATGTTCTTATTTTCTGTATTTTTTTCTTAAAACAATATACTGATGTACGTTTGGTGTACTAAAAGCTGTACATATTTAATGAACACAACTTGCTGAGTTTGGAAATAAGTATAGACCCATCAAATCATCACGACAATGTATACAATAAAATCATTTGGCTGGGCATGGTGGCTCACGCCTATAATCCCGCACTTTGGGAGGCCCAGGCTGGAAGATCACTTGAGGTCAGGAGTTCGATAACAACTTGGCCAACATGGTGAAACACCATCTCGACTAAAACTACAAAAATTAGTCAGCATGATGGCGCACACCTGTAATTTCAGCTACTCGGGAGGCTGAGACATGAGGATTGCTTAAACCTGGGAGACGGAGGTTGCAGTGAGCTGAGATCACACCACTGCACTCCGACCTGGGCAACAAAGTGAGATTCCATCTCAAAAAAAAAAAAATCACCTCCAAAAGTTTTCTCCTGCCCTCTTTGCTTATTGTTATTATTTTAAGTTTTATATTCTAATTGATATGAAATAATTATACATATTTATGGGAGTACATATGATATTTTGATACATGCCTACAATGTGTAATGATCAAATCAGGGTGTTTAGGATATGCGTCATCTCAAACATTTTATCATTTCTTTGTGTTGGGGACATTTCAAATCTCTCTTCTTAGCTACTGTGAAATATACTATATACTGCTGTTAGCTGTAGTCACACTACGTGCTGTTTCCTTTCTGACATTCCACCCAACCCCCTGATGTTCCAGCTGCTATGGTTGTCCATTTGTCCTCTGTTCCTTTAATCTAGGAATACAGTTTGGTTTTGTATGGTAATTTAGCTAACCCAAGTAAGGTGGACCGAACTGTGTTCAATACACTAAAAATAAAACCCTAAGTCCCCCAACTGACTAAATGGATGCCCCGTTGGCCAACGTGACCCTGGGCAAACCTTAAAAACTGAGACCTTGGCCAAGAGGAAACAGGAGGCCAGACAAGCCTCATTATATTCACACCCTTTTGCAGTTTGAACAAAACTGACCAACCTTAATGTTATCATAGCGATCATAAGACTGACAGAACGGACTCTGTATGGTAATAAGACACCAAATTATAAACAGGACCTAGGACCATGCCAGGCAAGGGTGAACTCACACACCCCTACAAGTGAAGAATAAACTATGTTCTAACTGCCACAGGGTTTTTCTCTAGCAGCTGAACAAGCCCTGGCCTTGAGTAGGAGTGTGGAAGCACTTGCTGCTCACCCCTCACTAGATACGGAACCCCCTTTCCACAAGCTGTTAACTACAGCCTTGCTTGGACAGGAGACTGATTTCAGTAACTTTATTCTGATGAGAAGACCAGCGACCATGGACTGGTTCTGTCAGATTTACAGTAGCCGTGCATCTGTGTGCCTTTGTGTCCTGAAAAGACCTTTGTGTATAGGGCCTAATTGTAATGCATTTAAATGCTAAGTGTCCACAACAAGGTGAACAAGGTTGTATATTATGTGAATGTCTGTTCCATAAGCATGCATCAGGACCCCCTTCATAAATATTCATGAATCCTCCTATAACTTGCTGAATATATATGTTTGGCCAAGTCATTCAATTTAAATTCCTGTCTTGCCCCTCCCTCCCTCAAAGTGCCTGCCTCTGGGCGACAAAGAGAAACTGTGCCAAAAGAGAGAAGGAGAGAAAGAAAAGAAAGAAAGAAAGAAAAAGAAGGAAGGAAGGAAGGAAGGAAGGAAGGAAGGAAGGAAGGAAGGAA
>NW_022437484.1:43063-46018 GCF_009761245.1 Sapajus apella
GAAGGAAGGAAGGAAGGAAGGAAGGAAGGAAGGAAGGAAGGAAGGAAGGAAGGAAGGAAGGAAAAAGAAAGAAAGAAGGAAAGAAAGAAAGAAAGAGAGAGAGAGAGGGAGGGAGGGAGGGAGGGAAGGAAGGAAGGAAGGAAGGAAAGAAGGAAGGGAAGAAGGAAGGAAAGAAAGAAAGAGAAAGAAAGAAAGAAGAAAGAAAAAGAAAGAAAGAAAAAGGAAGGAGAAGGAAGAAAGGAAGGAAGGAAGAAAGAGGTGGGGGGAGGGAAGCAAAACGAGGGGCAGTAGGTGTGGGGCGCCTTGGGGCTCTCCAGTAGTTGGGACTCTGCCTGCCTGCAGCAACCTCTGTTCTTTTTCTTTTCTTTCTTTTTGTCTTTTCTTTTTGTTTTTGAGCATAAACTCAAGATTTCATTGTCTTCATACAAGAAAAGATGACACTTAGAGCTGGCTCACTTGGCCCTTTCTCTTATCTCCTCCCATTCAAAGTGCTTGCATCTTTCAGCAGCCAGCATTCTCCTAGATCTGCCGTTGGGCTCAAGGTACTCAAGCCTTAGCACGATTTCTTTGTAGTTTTGGCTTTTTTCCGGAAAATGGGTTTAGGGCCCACCATAGCCACTCTGCTTCCTGTCACGACGCCGCTTTCCCTGGGCATGCAGAGAACCCTGGCCCTTCTTGTGCTGTGTCACTTGTGGGATTGGTGCTTGCCACACTTCCTACAGAAAGTCCGGCGGGTTTTAGGAACATTCACCATGTTGGCGTGAGCGCTACCGGCACGGAAAGCAGCAACCGCGGTTCTAATCCTAATCTGCTACAGTCTGGCTATAACTTGGACCCACTCGGGCGAACCCACGTGTCTTTTGGTTTGCTTTAAATTTTTCCACCAGCTGTGGCCTTTATCTGCAGCCAGAAAGCCAGAAATCAACAGTTCACAAACAAGGGGCCCAGTCAAAGAGAAACCTTCAACGTGCTCTATGTCTCACTGTTTAGCAGAAACTATGAAGCGACTCTCAACCTGGCTGGTCTGCAGCTTCCACGAACGAATAATGTAGTCATTGCAGTCTTTCTGGTTGAGATATTTCAAATATTTAGTGGGGCTTTTAGTGAGAGAGAGACACTCTTGAGTGTGGAAGAAAAAAATGAGGGGGTGTGAAATTGAGGGAACTTTAGGACAGAAAAAAGAGTGAGAAGGAAGCCGTAAAGGTTTTTGGGTGGGCGTGAGGCGAGGTCAGCCTTGAACCCAATTATGTCAGCGCAGCCCTCTTCTAGCACAAACACCGTTTCCCACAGTGAGGAAGTCACCGGGATCAGGAAGTCTAGAGTGCGAAGAGGAAGTTTCACTCTGGGAGAACCCCCTTGGTGACCACGGTCTCTCTCCTGCTGGGTAAGTATGAATGAGCGCGTAACCTGCAGGGACACCACAGCCTCCTCGCCCCTGGCGGTGGGCTCACCCCTGTCCATTCTTCCACCAAAGATGGAAGCTTCCGCCATTCCCTCCGCCAAAGATTCCACCCACAGTCACCCACGCGACAGCCCAGGCCTCCTTTCAGCAGCGGCTCCGCCCCGCAGCCACCACCCTCGCACCGCAGCCGCTCCGCCCGCCGCCTCTGCCGAGTCCCAGCACTTCACCCCCAGGCTCCCGCTCTCCCCTGATGCTACAGTGGGCGCGGGGCTCTGCATGGAAAAGGGGAAGCGTGCGCACGTGCTTGGTAGAGTGCAGACTCTGTGGGATTTCACTGTGGTACCACTGTTTTGATGTCCCGGAGCTGATTTTTACACCTGCCTTCTGCTTAGGACACCGGCAGCAGTTTTCCATTTGTGCCGCTCCACCTGCTGCCTTCGTTGGGTCAGCGAACATCGTCTTCCTCCATCGCTCAATCTACAAACGGAAGGGCCCTGGAGGACGTCATCCGCGCTCACTCTCCTCCCGTCCTCCCGGGCATCGCCTCCAGTCACCTCTTCCGAAGGCCTAACACACCCGGTAGGGGCAAACGGAGGTGAGGACGCTCCGCTGACCCGCCCGTGTACACACAAACGCCACGACTCGGCTTGGCCTCTCTCTTAGTTCGCAGCTCAGCCCGATCGGCGCCTCCGGGGTGGCGGCAGGAAAAAGGGTGGGCTTCTTGTGTGCAGATCCGCAGGGGCTGGCATCTCTGCACGACTGGGTACACCTGAGTGAGACGCTCAGTCGCTCTCTAAAGCTGCTTCAGCAGATAACTGACACGGAGATAAGCCAGGGCGGTGTCTTGAGAGGCGGTCCACCAGGACTTGCCCTCCTTCGCCAGGGTTTGCACCTCACTGCGGAGACTGTTCTGCATCTGGCCCTTGGAGCAGGCCGGCTGACAGCGGAGTAGAAAGATTCCCGCGGGAGGAAGGCTGGTGCCAAAAGATTCCCTGACCGGGAATCGAACCCGGGCCGCGGCGGTGAAAGCGCCGAATCCTAGCCACTAGACCACCAGGGAGATGCACGACTGTGCTTTCTCTCCTGTCTTCGGTCTGAAGTGACAGTTTCCCTGTGCTCTGGGAGGACTTCGGCCTTTGGGGGTCGCTGATGGCTCCTGGAGTCGTCTCACAAGGCCGTTCCCTCTTTTCTCCAAAAGAACAGCCCGCAGGCAACGCAATGAGCGCTCAGCGAGGCCCACCAAGGCCACAAGTCCCGAGTTCCTGAGCGAGGTGCAGCCACCACTGATCTACAGATGCGCCTTTGCGAGGCGGCAGCGCGTGGAAAAGCGGTCCGGGTCGCCCGGTCCTGAGCCACACACCAGGTTGCCGGAAGGAGGCGGGAGCTGGGAGGCGCCCGGGGTGAGACCAGGACATCCTCAGCATCATAAAGGACTCAGACCCGGGCATCCCCGACATCATAAAGGACTCAGATGGATGCGGAAACCGAGGCGGGCTGGATGGAAAACTCTTTCCAGGAAGGATCGGCCCTGAACGGGTCTCTGACCTTCCCCC
>NW_022437484.1:46028-46760 GCF_009761245.1 Sapajus apella
TATTCTTATGAATGTCAACAGTCAATGTAGTGTGGTATATTAAGAACTGACTTTCACATCGTGGCTAAGTTTACAGAGATTACATTTCATGAGGAAATGTGTTATGAATTTTAATGGTGTATGTTTATTTAAATCTAATTTTCTATTCTGTTTTGGGAAATAGTTGTTTGTGTCTTTTAGTGTATTCTCCTTCCTGTCCACATATGTGGAAGCTACCTATTCTCCTCTCTTCTGAAATAGTTTAAAAGACTCAGAGAGAATGGCCTGGGCTTTGCATATCATTAGTTTGATAGACATTTCCCTGGCTGCTCACTTAGATAGATATTAGCAGCTAACTAAGTAAACTATGTCTCTTGTCAGCCAGAAATTAATAACGGCTTAAAAATTAGCAAAATCTCTGTTTTGCTGTGGCCTTATGTGCTAACAGTCTTATCTTAAAGACAAAAAATTTTAATTGTATAGATTAAAATTAACTTTGGCAAAAATGAAAATGCAGGCAGGGAATTTTTTTTTCAACAACAGAAACTAGCAAAAGCAAAGATACAGTAAAAATTGAAAGTTTCCAGTGTAGAGATATAAATATGATAATTGACACAGCCAGGGATGATTAATGAATAATAAAATGTTTAGGGGATGATCACTTGAATACAGGATATTAATACTTTTAAAAACCATTTTTCCAATTAGTTCAGTATAAATAAGGTGTCTCTGAAAGGTACAGATCTGGCATCA
>NW_022437485.1:0-46029 GCF_009761245.1 Sapajus apella
ACAGGGTTGTGCTGTTACCCAGGTTGGAATGCAGTGGTGCAATCTTGTCTCACTGAACCTCAAACTCCTGGGCTTAAGTGATCCTCCCACCTCAGCCTCCCAAGCAGCTGGGACTACAGGTGTGTGCCACCACGCTCAGCTAGTTTTGTATTTGCTTTTGGTACAAACGGGGTCTTGATATGTTTCCCAGACAGGTCTCAAACTCCTGGCCTCAAGTGGCCCTCCCACTTCAGCCTCCCAAAGTGCTGGGATTATGTACGTTTATGCCCAGCTACGAATGTATTTATTTTAATTGCTTATAGTCTTTCTCTCCTCTAGAATACATGCTTTGTGAGGACAAGGACAGTGATTTTGATTGTTCGCAGCTGTATTTCCCTTCCCTCGAATAGTGCCTGTTACTTTAAATATACTTGTTGAGTGAATGAATGAATGAATGAATGCACACATAGACTCACACACCCGCACACACAGACAAAAAGATGTCACACATATTGACACACATTCTTACTCAGACACTCTCCACAGAATGACACAACCACACACAAAATACACACAACTAACACATTCTCATGCACATGCTCTTGAATGCCATTGAAGGCCTGATTTTTATTTTTCTTCTCTCTCTTTTTTTTTTTTTTTGAAACACGGTCTTGCTGTGTCACTGAGGCTAAATTGCAGTGGTATGATCACAGCTCAGTATAACCTTGAACTCCCAGGCTGTAACAATCCCCCCACCTCAGTTTCCCAAGTAGCTAGAACCACAGGTACCCGCCACCAGGCTCTTTAATTTTTTAGTGCGTTGTAGAGACAGGGTCTCGCCATGTTGCCCAGGCTGCTTTCAAATGCCTGGCCTAAAATGCTCCTCCCACCTCAGCCTCTCAAAGCTCTAGGATCGGGTATGAGCCACCTCATCTAGTCTTGAAGTCTACTTTTCATTTAACATGACATTGTGAACATTTCTCATGTGATTATGTAGTATTAGCTTTAATTTTTTCTCCAAATTATTTTAAAAATTTCAAAGAGTCCAAAAGTTGGAAAGAATACAATGGTCACCACAGATCTAACTATTTCCTTTGTGTATGTAATAAATTATATTTCCATGATTTTTGCTGAAACATTTGACAATCACTTGCCAACAGCATGACCTTCATTCCTCAATACTTCGGTGGTCATCTCTTAAAAAGCAACATATTCCAACAATAATATCATTACACTGAAGAGAGCTACTACAATTCCCTAATATTACAGAATTTCAAAGTCATGTAAAATGGCCTTAACCATTTCCCACGTCTTTCTTGTGGAGGTGAGCAGCTCTCAGGAGCTCCAGCCCTCTCAGAGTTTCTGTTCTTCCTTCAACTTCTCTCTCCAGCCCCTTGAGACCAACATTTGGGGAAACTGAAAAGTAGAAACATTTTCTTCCACTCTCTATTGTTCTGTTTTTGTTTTTTTTAAGGTCCCATTTACTCAGTTTTCTTTTATTTGGGAAAAACACCTCCATGTCCACATAATACTCCAAGGTGTGGAGACATATATTGGCATTATGAAATCTGAGCACACCTCCCCTGGGCCTCGGTCCCCTCAGCAGAGCAGAAGAGGGCTCCTGTGCTGGGATCCATGGGGGACCCAGAACTGGCACCTCCTGAAGAAGGCAGCAGGGTAGACCTGAGACCTAGAATGAGCTCACTTCCTTTCCTCAGGGTCAAGAATCAATCCTCTAAGAAGCCCTCTGCCTCAGAAACTCCCTGCTGTCATCAGGTGGTCAAGAAAGTTCCACACAGCACGGAGACCCAACCACTCCACCATCCTCACTGCCATGGACAGAGCCCAGGTGAGAGCCACCCCTGCTCCTCCCCTGTCTCCCACAGCCTCAGCACCATCGTCTTCCTCAAGCCTACCAGGACTGAGCTCATCACGCCCTCTCCCTGTTTGTGTCAGTCACACTGGGTCCCCCACATACTCTGCACTTGAATCCTCACAAGGCTCTGCACACCCCTATTCTGTCTGCATCATCCTTCCTCCCCAACTCCAGAAATCTTCCCACTGCACCCCCTGGAATTCTCAGCCCATGATCAGCAAAACCTCCACAGCCTCTCTCAGGATGTCCCTGCACCTCGCAGCTCCAGCAGAAACCTGGGTTTCCGGAGGACACAGACCCTTATGTTCCTTGAAAATTCTGGATATTAGACTTTGTCAGATGGATAGGTTGCAAAACTTTTCTCCCACCTTGTAGGTTGTCTGTTCACTCCGATAATAGTGTCTTTTGCTGTGCAGGAGCTCTTTTGTTTAATTAGATTTCATTTGCTAATTTTGGCTTTTGTTGCAATTGCTTTGGACGTTTCCTTTATGAAATTGTTGACTTTTCCTATGTCCTGAATGGTATTGCCTAGATTTTCTTCTAGGGTTTTTATAGTTTTGTGTTTTACATTTATGTCTTTAATCCACCATAGTTAATTTTTGTCTAAGGTGTAAGGAAGGGGACCAGTTTCAATTTTTTGCATATGGCTAGCCAGTTCTCCCAGCACCATTTATTAAATAAGAAATCTTTTCCCAGTTGTTTGTTTTGGTCAGTTTGTCAGAGATCACATAGTCGTAGATGTGCGGTCTTATTTCTGAGTTCTCTGTTCTGTTCCATTGGTCTATGTGTCTGTTTTTGTACAAGCACCCTGCTGTTTTGGTTACTCGTCTTGTAGTACAATTTGACATCAAGCAGCACGATGCCTCCAGCTTTGTTCTCTTTGCTTAGGATCATGTTGGCTATACAAGCTCTCTTTTTAGTTCCATATGAATTTTAAAGTAGTTTCTTCTAATCGTGTGAGAATGTCAATGGTAGTTTCATGAAAACAGCTGGATCTATAAATTACTTTGGGCAGTATGGCCATTTTAGCGATATTGATTCTTCCTACACATGAGCATGGAGGGTTTTTCCATCTGTTTGTGTCCTCTCCCATTTCCTTGAGCAGCAGTTTGTCATTCTCCTTGAAGAGGTCCTTCATTTCCCTTGTTAGCTGTATTCCCAGGCTGTATTCTGTTTGTTTGTTTGTTTGTTTGTTTTGACATGGCGTTTTGCTCTTGTTGCCCAAGCTGGACAGCAATGGCACCATCTCAGCTCACTGCAACCTCCACCTCCCAGGTTCAATCTATTATCCCTCCTCATCTTCCCGAGTACCCAAGATAACAGGTGCATGCCACCATGCCCGGCTAATTTTTATATTTTTAGGAGAAACTGGATTTCACCAAGTTAGCCAAGCTGGTCTTGAACGAGATCTCAGGTGATTTGCCCGCTTCAGCATCCCAAAGTGCTGGAATTACAGGCATGAGCCACCACACCCGGCTCTCTTATTCTGTTTGTGGCAATTGTGAATGGGAGTTTATTCATTATTTGACTCACCGCTTGTGTACTGTTGCTGTATATAAATGCTTGTCACTTTTGCACATTGATTTTATATCCTGAGACTTTACTTAAGTTGCTTATCAGCCTAAGAAGCCTTTCCGCTGAGACAAGGGGGTTTTCTAGATACAAAATCATGTCATTTGCAAAGACAATTTGACTTCTTCTCTTTTTATCTGAATATCCTCCCTTTCTCTGACCTGATTGCTCCTGCCAGAACTTCCAACACCATGTTGAAGAGGAGTGGTGAGAGAGGGCATCCTTGTCTTGTGCTGACGTTAAAGGGAAGGCTTCTAGCTCTTGCCCATTCAGTATGATATCGGTTGTGGGTTTGTCATTGGTGGCTACTATTATGTTGAGGTATGTTCCTTCAATACCTAGTTTGTTGAGAGTTTAAAAATATAAAATGCTTCACGAACTTGCATGTCACCCTTGTGCAGGGACCATGCTGATCTTCTGTGTATCGTTCCAGTTATATTCTGGGTGCTGCCAAAGTGAGAAATGATCACAAGTTCTTAAAAGTGGAGATAACTGAAGAAATGTAGGTGAGAGGGAGTGTTGGATTTCATCTGCGTCTAGTGAAATGTGACTGTCTCTGTCCTTTATTCTTTAATGAAGTGGTAAAATGCATTACAGATGTAAAGTTAAAATTTTCCTGTGTTCTTGGGATACATAACCTGGGCAGGATATTTAATTTGTTTATAGCTCATTGGTGGACACCTTCTACTACTGTTTTTCTCAGTATTTTTATGTCTAATTGCTTAGAAGTGACTACCCTATCATGCTTTTCTCTTATGTATTCCCTAGCTGACTCCAGAATCAATGTTATGTGTGCATAAACAATAATGAATTTACTAGGTCTCTCTATGTTTCCTTATTCTCTTGGATATTATGTATAAGTTCAGTAAACTTCTTTGAAGGTTTGGTAAAACTTATCTTCAAAACAGCCTGGATATGCCTGAAGGGAAATAACATTTTAAAACCATTTTAACTTCTTTACTGATAGTAAGTTCTTCCCATTGGCATAATCTTGTTCATCGTTTCAAAATTATTTAAACCTCTACTATATCTTTAGTGGCATGTGTATCTGTCGTAATGCTATCTTATTCTGAATTACCATTTCCTGTTTTGTCTCCAACCAAAGTAACAGCTGCTTTTGGCAGGCTGGGCCCTCAACAGTGGCAGCTGCCAGGTCAGCCTTGGTGAGGGGTGATGCAATTGCTGTGCCCATGCAGTGTCCATCCCAGCCACCACGGCCACTTTGTGCAGGGACTCCATGAGCAAGCCCAGTGTGGCTGAGTGACATTATCCATCAAGCCATCTCGCCCACCTGATCACAGGGAGCCCCATCCCCAAAAGACCCTCTAGTAGGCATCCACACAACCACTATCTTCACACATTCTGTGTATAGTAAGAGGTCTCTGCGTACCTTTCTCCTCTAAGTCCCAATTTTTTAACTCTATTTTCCCCAAGTTCATGACTGGCCAGCCAAGCCCAGAGCCACTGCCCATGACTCATTCATTCATGCACTACTGGGGCATCACTTTACATCCTCCACCTCCCATGGGCTTGTCTGTAGTTTGATTCCTGGTTCCTGGCTCGACATCCATTCCCAAAGCTTTTCTGGTGTCAGCTACCAAGCCGACTGCTCTTGTTGTCAATTCTCCTCTTTATGTGTATTTATTTCCTGGAAAAATTGCACTGATTTTTTCAATGCAGCATTTGCAAGGATGTGCAGTAGGAGCGATTCTTCTTATTGTAGATGGAATTGCTTCAAAACACCAGAAATGTATATTTGAGTGAAGGACAACATGCATGGAGAAAAGAGGACAATCCTTAAGCAGACAGTGGATTTTCACAAAGTGAACCCTCCGGCAAACAACACCCACATCCAAGCACAGCAATCATAGCCCCAGGGAAACACCTTTGGGTCCTACTCAGTCATAAACCAGCCTCCCCCACCCCAGAGGAGCCACTCTTGATTTCTAACACAGATTTGTTCTTCCAGTTCTGGCTGAATGGCATTACACAGTCACCATCATGCCCTGGGGCTCATCATCTGTGTGTGTGGTCGTAGGCTAGTCCTTCCCAAGGCTGTCAAATGCTGCACTTTATAAATAGCTCACACTCTCTGTCCCTTCACTGTTGATAGACAATTGTGTTATATCCAGATTTTACAAATCATGCTGCTGTGAATATTTTCATATGTTTTAGCACACACATACATGCATTTCTATTGGTTTATAACTAAGAGTGCAATTGCTGGGTCATAAGTGAGTAGATGCTTGGCTTAGTCTCTCAATAAACAAGTGTCTAGTCATAAACAAACAGTAGAGGAGGGTAAATCTCTTATTTTAGAAATTATTCAGATAATAAATGAGGAAGGAATGAGATACTGAGACTATAATAACTGATTTGCAACACATAAGGAATTAACAGATTTAGCCATTGAAGAGCAATGGCAATGAACAACACAATAAAGAAAAAAAAACTAATGTTAGGTTCTTCCTCTTGATGGAAGAACACAGTAGAGTACCGTCAAACAAGAGCAAGTTGTTTGAAAAGGAAATCAAGCCTGAACTAAGCTAACCTCCATAGCCAGTCACCGATTTAGAGGCAATACAGATCATAGAAATACATATCCAACTACACCTTGGGAAGCAGGCAGCAAAATGTGTATTATGGGAAACTCTACCACACAATATATATTTTGGGGAAGAATCTATAGAATAAAAGAGAACAAAAGCATATTTCTAAAGGTAAAACTAAATTATAATTTGGGATGATAAAAATATAAAATACAACAAAGAAAGGATGACCCTAAAAGTCAGGATGTGTTTTCATTTGGGGGAGGAAAGAGTTTATTGCTGAGCTGGAGCAAATGATGGGGATTTTGGTTTGCCCCGCAAATGTCTATCCTTGGTGGTTAATGGGTGTTTACTTTTTATTAAAGGACACAAATTTTAGACAGTTTTTTCCCTTTGGAGTCCTACATTTCATTTTATGACACAAAGCCTACTGAAAAAAATAATTCAGAGAGTATGGTTACTGTTTGGAACAAAGCCTCCTCCTCATCCTGCTCTCTGGACACTGAGCACCCAGGACCACCAGCAGCCCCAGGACCCCCAGCAGGGGTGACCTCACTTCCAAGTGTGCATGCAGTGCACATCACCAGAGGCAATGTACAGGTCTACTCCTTGACTCCTGGAAAAACCTGACAGGACAGGGCTGAGGGGAAGCCTTCCCCGCCGTCTGCAGGCTCTTGGCCATCAGTGTAGAGGGAACGTGTCCTCACCTCTCCACACGTCCCTTTATGGCCAGAGCCTCCTCTCTGCATGGGGAGGAAGCCCGGGCTCTTCCCCTGAACACGGTGACATGGATCACCCCAAAGGTGGAGATGACACCATTCCTCCCCCAGCAACCTCACGCTTCTTTGGTTTACAGGAAAATTGATGCAGGCTGGTGTCCAATGAAGAAGTCCCAGGTGCCTAGGAAGGAGAGGACTGTGCGCGAGCTGCAAAAGGGAGCGCGTGGACCACCAGGTGGCGCTGCTGCGCCGCTCCTGCTCCCAGGAGGTGGACGCCCAGGATGGGCTCTCAGGTGGAGAGGGGGATGTCATTGCTCATCCTCCAGCTTCCAAGTAGAAACCTCCCTGCCCAGCCCATCTCGTTCTCCCTGAATCCTCAACACTAACGAGGACTGTCTCCTTCTCACCTCCCTGGACTGGACTTTCTATCACTGGAAAGTGCATGTGATTTCTAGTTTCAGCATGTCCTGGCTTATTGTGCTGCCAGGAAAATAAAATCAAAATACACGTTGAATAAATAACAAATAACACATAGTGAGCAAAGGCTTTGGCCTCCCAAAGTGCCGGGATTATAGGCATGAGCCACCAGGCCTAGCCAAGTTAACTTGTATTTTTTATCATATAGATTTTTTTGAAAAAAAAAAAAAAAAAAAGGAAATCACATATATGAATATCTTTCTTCTGTTATTACATACTATATTGCTTCAGAGGTAAAATAAATTATCATACTTTCAAATTATGTTCAATTTCATTTTTTGTTACTTCTGTGACTTATCTTTACATATCAATTTCTTAGTCTAAATTTTGTTTTTATATTTAATGTAAAATACGAAATTACATTTCCTTAGTATAAACCAGGTTATCTCACACATTTTATGAAATTATTTTTGTTTCCTCTTACTTTATGACATCTGTTCTTTAAAATTTTTACATCTATTTCTGCGTTTTCTACTATATTCTATGAATCTATATACCTATTTTAAACCAGAATCATGAATTAAATTACTGTTGATCTATCTATCTATCATCTATGTTTGCAATCTAATGGGAGTGGTCTTGCTCAAATAGACTTCTGTTTTTTCAAAATATGTTTTGGATATTCTTGATCAGTTCATGTTATTCCAGATGAATTTCATGTTAATTTTAAATAAACAATTATTCAAAGTTCATTGGAATTACATGAAGTCAAGAAAAATAGGTGAGGAAGAAGTGACATTTTTATGATATCTTCTCACCAAGAAATGTAGAACATGCCTGAATATGTTCAAGATGTTTTCCATATAGTCTAAGAAAATACTTTGTGTATTTTTATTTTTATTTATGCTTATGTTTTTAATTGATAAGGTTTTGCTATGATTACTTATAAATAGCCTTAAGACTGGGCAAGGTGGCTCATGCCTATAATCTCAGCACTTTGGAAGATGCAGGCAGGTGGATCACCTGAAGGTCAGGAGTTTGAGACCAGCCTGGCCAACATGGTAAAACCCCGTTTCTACTTAAAATATAAAAAATTAGCCGGGCGTGGTGGCATGTGCCTGTAATCCCAGCTACTTGGGAGGCTGAAGCAGGAGAATTGCTTGAACCCAGGAGACAGAGGTTGCACTGAACTAAGATAGTGCCATTGCACTCCAGCATGGGCAACAAGAGTGAAACTTTGTCTCAAAAAAAAAAAAAAATAGGCCGGGCACTGTGGCTCACACCTGTAATCCCAGCACTTTGGGAGGCTGAGGCGGGCGGATCACGAGGTCAAGAGATCGAAACCATCCTGGCCAACATGGTGAAACCCCGTCTCTACTAAAGAATATAGAAATCAGCTGGGTGTGGTGGTGGGCGCCTGTAGTCCCAGCTACTCAGGAGGCTGAGGCAGAAGAATTGCTTGAACCCAGGAGGTGGAGGTTGCAGTGAGCCCAGATTGCACCACTGCACTCCAGCCTGGTGCCTGGCGCCTGGTGACAGAGCAAGACTCTGCCTCAAAAAAAAAAAGAAAATAGCTTTAATACGCCACTACACTGCTGTCTAATTACTATTACCAAGAACGGCTTAAGTTGTTCAAGGCAAGAATCACTCTTTTTGGTAGCTGTCTCCAGCACACATCTCTTAGTATGAATGGTTGTAAAGCACGATATGTACCTTGCTCTTTAAGTTTATAGCTGAGTAGTTCTGTTGTTTTTATGAATAGGACCTTTTATTCATGAAGTTAAAAGTTTGTCTTGTTTGACATGTAGTAAGGTTATTGATTTTAAATATTTATTGAACATTCAGCACTTCATTCATTTGAATAATTTTTAAAGCTAATGTATTTAGATTCTGCAGACATGCAACCACTTAAGATGAGCAAATAATGGTACTTTTTTAGATTTAAATCAAATAATTATTTGTATTACTTGTCTAGTGTTACTGCAGGAGACAGAGCTTCACAAATAATGTCAATAATATTAGTGATGGTGGAATTCCTCGGTCTAGTTCTGATTTATAAAATAATGTTTTGAGGATGGTCTTGTCACTTATGCCTATAATCCCAGCACTTTGAGAGGCTGAGGTGGGAGGATCACTTAAGCCCAGGGGGTTTGAGACCAGCCTGGGCAACACAGGGAGAGCCTATCACTACAATAAATTAAAAAATTAGCTGGGTATGGTGTTGCACACCTGTGGTCCCAGCTACCTGGGAGGCTGATGTGGGAGATCCCTTAAGCCCAGGAGTTTGAGGGTGCAGTAAGTTATGATCATGCCACTGCACTCCAGCCTGGGTGACAGAGAGAGACTCCATCACAGAAAAAAAGAAAAAAAGAAATAATTTTATTTCTGTGTCCTTTCTATTTTTATTACATATGTCCTGCTTTCCTTCTCCACCACATCAGTCATTCCACCAGGTGAGCCCATGTTTACAACCTGAATGAATTCTTCCCTATTTTTGCCCATGCTCAAATAATCATATAGAGACATATATGCATAAACATATACAGGGACTTTTTTGATCAATATAAGATCATGCTAGGAATACTTGTATGCATCTTGCTGTTTTTATTCCACAAAACCTCACAGAAGTCCCTCCAGGACAACTGGGATTGCTCTAATTATTTCTTTTTAATGCTGATCCCATAGTGAGTATGAGGATGTACTATCTTTTAATTGTTTTGTGGAAAGAAGCAAAGCTTCTTGTGAACAGAGGTTCTCTATTATATAGAGGGCTTTCTCTGCCTACAAAGTGACTAGAATGTTACTAGGCATACGATAGGCAGGTAGCAAATACCCCTTGAATAGAGCCAATAAATGGAATGGGATACACTCTAGACTGCTTTCTCCATAGGTCAAGGTCAGGTTTATTTAAGCAAAGACCTGAGACTTTCAGATAAGCCAAAGGTGGCCATAAGGGTAGGAAATATTTGGAAATAATATGATCAAGAGATAGAATCAGATGGCTTATCAACCCTATTAAGATAATCAGTCCGAAGTTGGTTTCAAAGAATAACTTTAACCAAATTATGAACTCCTTATCTTCTTTACCTTGAGAGTTAGTGGTAAGCTGGAGGGAGTGAGGCAGGGGCTGTGTAGGAAGTCTCTGAGAAGATTAGGGTAAACCACAGTGGGACTGGGGGCAAGGAAGAAAGCAGCAGTGGTTGTTTGGGTGGTAAGGAGCTTTTGAAATGTTCCAGACTAGATGTAAACAGTGATTAATTTGTCATAGTGAGCCCCTAGCTAGGTAAGGAAGTTGTATAAGCACAACTTTTTATTTAATGAACAATCTACTTCCTCCCACTATATTTAGCTGAAATATTTCCCTTAAGTGTTTTAAATGATATAAGAAAATCCAAAATCTTAACCATGTATCAGAGTCCGGGCATATTCAAAGATTAAGGTACTATAATTTTTACTATTCTTTATTAGCACCAAAGTTGGCTATTTTTCAGACTGATGACAGAAATTAGAATTTGGATATACATATGTTTAGGTGCCCAAGCATCTTTTCCACCAAATCTCTTCACTCTGATTCAGGGCTGGTGGAAGTTAGTATCAAAGTTCTTTTTTTTTCTCCAGGAAGACAATAGAAAGTCACAATAGCCAAATAACTTTAAATCTGTTAGTTCTGGTCAGTTATGACTTGAAAGCTTAATTCTTTTTATTATTTATCACTCATTAAATACTTTGGCTCTCCTTTATTAAATGTTAAATCACTGAAAGTGGTCAAGTTCTTGCTATTTCTTTGAAATGGCAAAGTGTAAGGGAAAAGAGAAAGTGGCCCATTTCCTTGTTAATGTGGCATTCAAACAGAACACAGCATGCTCAACAGACAGGTCAACTGGCTGCTGTACAATTATTCATAACACAAGAGCCATGATTAGGGAGAAAATGTCTCCTTATAGCACCATTGATGTTTCAAGGCAGGAATTCCCTTCTCCCGTAGGGCATGGTTGGCATGTGCTTTGAAAATGCTTAAATATGCTCCTGGTCCCTTCTCTCATCCAATGACAGTGCTGATGTGTTGTCAAGCTTGGTGCTGCCATAGCAAGAGCCCACAGGCTTTCCAAGGGACCTCATTTGCCACAATCACTGCCCGTGTTGATGTTTCCTCTCCATCTCTGCCAAGACTGTTTGAAGCCGTGTTCATAAGATGGTTACTGGAGAAGCCTGAACACCTTAGGATAAGGGACCATGAAACTAAACAAAGTTCTGCACTTAAGCCACATTTAAGGAATCTTGTTGATGGTGAATCTGAACTTTTTTCTCTATGTTCAAAAGCATTATGTATTTCTGCGACATTAGAAGTCTGGCTTTTCTTCCAGTTCAACCAATGAGAGTCATCTTTAGCTCCACAGGATGACAAACTCCATGAGAGTAGGCCGATGATGTGGCTTGGTTACTACTAGAGCCCCAGCGCCCTACAGAGTGGATAGCATCTGGTCAGCACTCAATATTTGCTAACTAGATGAATGGAGCACTATCACTAAGCATGTCTGATTGCTGATAGGTGTTTTACACACAGAAGGAAGTTAGCATCCACTGTGCAAAATGAGACAATACAAAGAGGACAAATTAAAATTTTTCCTCTTACCTTATCTCTACTGCTTCAAATTAGCTGAACTCTAGGGCATTTTTTTTGCTCCAGACGAAATATCAAGCCAGTTTTCTAAGTTCCCTTAACGTACACAATCTCCTTGAAGGGTGCACCTAAAAAAAAAACAAGGCAACAAAACAGCGACCCCACACATGCGTTAGTTAAAACTTTCTTCCACCTGGCTTCAGTACAGAATAGCAAGCTTTGTACAGTGGATTATTGATTTGAGTGAGAATAGGAACATGTTGCTAAAACCATGAAAAACAACAAGAAAACAGCAGAGCATTTTTTCCCCATCATGTCTAGGAGCAGAGAACAAGTGTAGACAATACGTTGAACTTTGACTCCTGAGCCATCTCTCAAGCTGACGCTGCCAAATATATCCAAAACACATCCTCTCATGGATTCTGAAATAAGGAGCTCCCGTTTAGCAAAACCTAGCAAAGAACAGCTCAGTTCACATATTGTATAAATTTTAGGTTTGCTATTTATTACCAGAATATCAATCTATTGTGTAGCTTGATTTTGTTAAAAAAAATAATAATAAAGCTACTATTTTGTACTTTGCAGTACGATAATTAAATAGAAATAATTTCAAGGGCAGAATCTGCCTAAGAGTTTGATAAGACATTCTATAACCATTTGCTACACAATATTTATTTAGACAGATACCAAATTATATCAAAAGATATGCACGAGACATTTTTCTAGGGCCATTTTCCCAAGTCAGATGACCCAGGTCAGTCCTAAGCTGTGGCCAGGGCCAAGTACTTGGATAAAGAGATGTTCAAAAGCTGAGTGGTGCGATCACTGGTTTGCTTGATGTGTTGGTTACTCTAACTTGGGAACCCTTGTCAGAACTCTAACTTGGGTCACACTAACTTGGGAGCCCCTGCCTCACCAGATGGGTCACCAACCCAGCAAGAACATCAACAGCCACGTCATCGCCAAATGGCGTCGGACTCCTTAGATATTCCATTGAATAGTGTCAAGCAAAGAGCAAAATATTTCTAGTACTACACCACCTCAAGGCTGAAGATTAAAATGCAGGGGTGGTAAACCAGTGATGGTGAATTTTAAAAGAAACTGAAAACACATGGATCATAAGATTGAAAAGCAACCAGACTCGCCTGGAGCGCGCGGGAAAGGCGGGCGGAGCACTTTGGAGCTCACGGGGCGCACAGCTGAAAGCTAGCCCTGCTCTGCTCCGCGCGGCTCTCGGAGGTGGAGGCGGTGGTGGGAGGCAGGGCTGAGCCAGCGTCCGGGCTCCGGGGCTCCGGGCCAGGTGGTTGCACCTCCTGAGTGCGGCGCCTCTCCCCGCCACTGTCCCGGCCGGGCCACCTCTGTCATGGCTCTGGCGGACAGCACACGTGGATTACCCGGCGGGGGCGGGGGCGGGGGCGGGGCGGCAGCGGCTCCTCGTGGTCCTCCGAGGAGCCGCAGCTCTTCCCCGACATCGTGGAGCTGAACGTGGGGTGCCAGGTGTGCGTGACCCGGTGCTGCACGGTGGTGTCGGTGCCCGACTCGCTGCTCTGGCGCATGTTCACGCAGCAGCAGCCGCAGGAGCTGGCCCGGGACAGCAAAGGCTGCTTCTTTCTGGACTGAGACGGCCTCCTCTTCTGCTACATCCTGGATTGCCTGCGGGACTTGCAGCTCGTGCTGCCCGACTACTTCCCTGAGCGCAGCGGCTGCAGCGTGAGGCCGAGTACTTCGAGCTGCCGGAGCTCGTGCGCCGCCTCCGGGCGCCCCAGCAGCCCGGCCCTGGGCCGCCGCCTCCGCCCTCGCGGCGCGGAGTGACAAGGAGGTCTTGCTGGGTGAGGAGCTGCTGCAGCTCGGCTACGCGGAGCCCGAGCAGCAGGAGGGCGCCTCTGCCGGGGCGCCGTCGCCCACGCTGGAGCTGGCTAGCGCAGTGCGTCCGGGGCGCGGCGGGCCCGCTGCTCAGCAGTCCCAGTCGCTGGACGGCAGCCGGCGCTCTGGCTACAGCGGCTCCTACACCATCGGGCGGACGCCAAGTTGCGGTGAGCGGCGCGCATCACCGTGTGCGGCAAGACGTCGCTGGACAAGGAGGTGTTTGGGGACACCCTGAGTGAAAGCCCGGACCCTGACCGTCCCCCGGAGCGCTACACCTCGCGCTCTTACCTCAAGTTCAACTTCCCGGAGTAGGCCTTCGACAAGCTGTCCGAGTCGGGTTTCCACAGGGTGGCGTGCAGCTCCACGGGCACCTGCGCCTTTGCCAGCAGCACCAACCAGAGCGAGGACACGATCTGGACTAGCTACACCGAGTACATCTTCTGCAGGGAGTGAGCGCCCCAGACACCTTCGCGACTCCAGCACCCACTCCCCTTCTTGCCCCCACTTCTTTTCCCCTGGTTGCCCCCCTCTTCCAATCTCCCCCCTCCACTAGTAGCTGGGCGATACCTGACCGCCCACCCTCCCTCCACTTCAGAACCTGCAGCCGCAAATCCTCTCGGCTTCTTCGTTTGCTTTGGACGTCCTCAACCGAGAGAACCCAGAGAAACCCCCACCCCACCCCCACCTCCCACTCCTTGCCTCAAACCACCCATCCCCCAGATGGTACCTCAGTCTGGATCTGGTGGGGCAGTGTGGCCACAGAGCCACCAAGTACCTGGGAATGATTGAATTGTTCAGAACCTGATTGGACCGTGTCCAGTGTGTGGAAGATTCCTTGAAATCTTCTCAAGCCCTTATGACTCATTGGGGGTTTAAGAGATCAGGATTGGTTACACCGAGGTGAGTGTTTTACAAGGTCATTACACAGTCTTTTTGGCCTCTTTTGAAGGTAGAGTTTTAGAAGGCTGGATGGAAGATTCTGAAGCTGAAATTAGGACCCCGTGCAGGCAGTTCAGTAATTGTAAATGAATGAAGTTTTGAAAAGTTACAAGTAAAGTAGAAGAATTTAGCGCTGGCACAGTAAAGGATCCTTTCTCGTACAGAATAAAAGGTCTCCGCCTGTGGCTTAAACTTACAGAAAGTGATCCTCCTGGCTGCAGAGGCCTCCTTTTCTAGCTGCTGCTCGCCAGAAGCCCTTGATTCCACTGGCTGTCATGGCAGCAGCTAATGGCAAGAGGGAGAAAGGATGCCGCCGATTAAGCTTGCAAGGCTGCTCAGGTCTCCACGCGCTGTAGGAGGTCACCTGACAAGTGCCCAGTGTAGGGAGCTGGAGCTGGGCAGTGAGTGCACATCAGTCGTGGGTGTTAGGAAAGCCTGTATTCTTGCAGTGAACGCCAGTAGGACCTTCCTTTAGCTGTAAAACTTGGCGGGTGGGGTGGGGTGGGGAGGGAGGAAAGGGTAGGAAGAGTGGGAAGGGAGAAGCAGACATACGCATTTATGATTTGAAAGTTGGAAGTTCGTACCATCTGTTTGAGTACATGCACATTTTAAAAATATCATATAGTAAATGCAAACATGCCAAGCATTTTATAAAGATTAATAACAGACCTACACTTAACTGGCAGTTTATCGAACTTACTGTTTTGAGTCCTAAACTTAGAGTTGTTAATGCTTATATATAATCTAACCAAAGACTTACCCAGTAGGGTTTTAGTTTTTGAACTTTTATTTTCTTGTTGATTATAAATCTTGATTTTAAAATCTGTTTACTTGAGCAAAAGAAGTTTCATTTTGGTTACTTAGACCCAAGATCACTTATTAAAAGTCATTATTTTCTCCAAGCCCAGCAAACATTGACTTCTGGGCAAACCTAAAACCCAAAAATGCCACTTTCATACAGTTTGTTTGAAGTTAAGTGGAATCTTTTCAAATGACAGAGCTGCAGAGAACTCCAACACCAAGGGCTGCATAGCTGTAAAATGGAATTTTTTTTTTTTTTTTTTCTTTTTTGAGACGGAGTTTCGCTCTTGTTACCCAGGCTGGAGTGCAATGGCACGATCTTGGCTCACCGCAACCTTCACCTCCTGGGTTCAGGCAATTCTCCTGCCTCAGCCTCCTGAGTAGCTGGGACTACAGGCACGCGCAACCATGCCCAACTAATTTTTTGTATTTTTAGTAGAGACGGGGTTTCACCATGTTGACCAGGATGGTCTCGATCTCCTGACCTCGTGATCCACCCGCCTCGGCCTCCCAAAGTGCTGGGATTACAGGCGTGAGCCACCGCGCCCGGCAAAATGGAATATTTTTAAATGAAGGCAAATAAGTACTTAAAAGTGAGCTGAGCAATAAAATGACGTTTTAGGTAAATGCAACAGAAATGGAAGGAGACCTGGTTGCCTTATGCCTTTACTCTTACATGGAATAAATTCCTAGTGCATATCCTATGTACACCGTAGGTGAAGGGAAATAAACCTCATTATGCTTCATGCTGTGAGGTGTCCTCTGGATATTCTGTGATGACAGAGAAGTCTATTTTGTTTTGTTTTCAGCATCTTTCTCTAATGTATGTTTTTAAGGATTTTGTAAGAGCTGTTTTCAGTGTTTAAATTAGTGCTATTTTTCCTTGTTTTTAAAAATGAATCTCCTGCTGTATCTTACTATGTCCATATAGATATTACAAATTGGAACAGTTTTGTTCTTAGACTCATGTGATCCAAGCTGTATATACCATATATAAACATTTTACACGAATCATTTAGTTTTTTAATTCATTTACTAATGCTATAAAATTTCCTATATTTACCCCAGTAACTTGCATCAGCTGGTATGTATACTAAAGCAACATGTTTTTGATGAGTTTCTTATAACCATATCTATGGAGAAATTGGGTTAGGAAAAAATGCATAATTGTAAAACTGAGTTTGTTCTATACGTTTTTTCTTGAGTATTGTATTACTAATCATATGTTGATTTACTGTCTACTTAAAATCAAGGTACCTGTATTTTTAATCCATTAATTTTTTTTAGTTGGGAAATAGAAAGATTTTAAGTCTTTTATTAAACTAACATTTTTTGAGAAGTAAAGTTGACTTTATTTACAAAGCCTATAGTTTTAAGGGAAATGGAAGCAGAAACCTAGGAAGTCATGTTTGGTTATATGTTGAATTTGGTCTCAGACTAAGTCATGCATCAGAATTTATCTGTTTGAAGCCTGAAATAATTTAGGACTTATTCAGTGACCAAAAGTGAATGTTACAGAGATTTCTCTACCCCGTATGGCATTTTGTTAGATTGTTCAACAGGAAGCACATGATTGAGAACATCTTGGGACAGATCAAAACCACTGACAGATGGCAAGACTTGGCAATTCTGATTTCCCTTCTCAAATCTGCTCAACTCCAGGAGTCTTGAGAAACTGCTAAAACTTTGTCTCTGTCACTCAAGTCTTGCGAATGTTATCTTGTAGAGCTTTGAGTTGAACTATTCCACTGTCTTGTACATACGCACCTTACTCACTCCACCTTGTCACACCCAGCACCCCCTACATTATTTGAAAGACTGAGAACTTAATGGTGAGGGGCAGTAAATCTACTTCTTTTTTTCCAGGGATGATTGTCCCCTCTAAAGTTAAAGTCAATACAAGAAAACTGTCTATTTTTAGCCCAAAGTAAAGGCTGTGAAGAAAATTCATTTTACATTGGTTAGAAGGTATAAACAGGTAAAATAACTTGACATGAGCACCTTTAGATCCCTTCACCTCCATGGGCTTTGGGCCACAGAATGAAACTTTGAGGCTTGTAAAGTGGATTGTAATCCCCTATAAACTTGAATGGAGGTATTGGGGGTTCATTTGCATAAGCCCTCCAAAGATACTATTCAAATAACCTGGAGTATGTCATAAATTATTCAGATAATTATCACTGCATGAATCTGACTCAGAGGCATGCGTTTACATATGTTGCCCTAATTACTATTTGATGGTCATAAATACAAGTGAATGACATTAGACTTTTAGTAACAAAAATTTTTAAAAATGAGTAAACAATGGTGGTTACAGAAAAAAAAAAAACGGGTACCATGTTTATGTGATTGCGCTAAGTAATTGACATGTTTGTTTTGTAATACATGTGGACAATGAACAGTATTCATTCTAATTTTTCAAATGATATGCTGTAGAAAATATTCCTTGAAGATGTGAGATTTGAAGTTTTTTCCCTTTCAATGTTGTTTTTGTTGTGTTTCTTATTTTTTGATTGATAGCACAATGATAAATTATAATACTAGATGAAATTGTCTTCTCTTTCAAACCAGAGCCATATATATGTGTGTATACATGGGGCCTGCTGCTTCTCTGAGGAAATGCATAATCTGTGAATACTCAGACAAAATGAGCAATCGGCAGTGCTCATAATATATTCCAATTTTTATTGGAATTTTCCATGGAAAGTTATTATTTCAGTAAAGCCATGTAAGGTGAAACTTGGATAACTTTTTACTCTTCAAGTTAGGGGAAATTCTGATCCAATATTCAAATCATTTGTGTACTCCCACATGTAAAATGCTAAATGGCAATGCAGACATTAAGAAAAGTATTGACTGGAGGAGTTGAATTCTGTGAGAATTTCTTTTATAGTCTAAATCACAATATTTTACTCAATTTAGTTTTTAAAATAGTAAACAATATTTTTGTTGTAAACATATCAGAGTCAGTTCTTTGTTTGGAATTTTTTTCCTTACTATAAGCCATTTAAAAACGGAATTAATTTTCTTAGATGGCCTAAGCCTGTCTCTTGAGAAAGAAGTAAAATACTCTTATTTTCAGTATCTGTAGCACCTGATATAAGTTTTTGTGTACCCTGAAACAAGTTATGTTGAAGTTAGCTTTTCTTTGTCATAGTTTTGGACAATAAAAATCTAAAAGTATTAACACTTGATCCTCTACTGGGGCCCTTGAAACTTGGATGGAAGAAATTCAACAGAATATCTGCATTAGAGTATACTCATGTGTGGTAGGAAGATGGACTAGTTGATCAAGATTTGTTGTCACTTACATATTTTGTGATTTTTTTCCAAGCCAGTTTTTTAATATTCTAATTGTGTTTTGAAATATGTGTATTACACTAATTGTAATGTAAACTATTATACAACTGTTTTTGCTCTTTATAGTCAGGTAAATTTTCCTATTGCTATTGAATACAAATGACCATTTATGACCTCTCAAACAGCGTTAAGTGACCACTCAAACAGCTTGTAAGTAACCATTTAGTGACAAAGTATTAAAACATCCATCATGGATGTTAACTTTGAAGATGTAAATTATATAGTGTTTAAATTTTTCCAGGTATCTGAAAACCTTATCTGCTATACAATGTAAGATTCACACAGAGTTATCTGGGATTCTGAAATTTTAAGTAGTACATATCATTAAGCCATTTTCTCTAAATGTAATAAGAGAAGAAAAGAATTGTTATAAGATTATCAGATTTTTCTAATGACACAGAAATGTAAGAAAAAATCCCTTTATATTGAAAAAAGATGAAGTCTTTTCCGCCATGCCCAAACTTTGAGACTTTCTTCAACCATCTAATGCTGTAAAGGTTTTTGTTCTCCTGTTCACAACCAGTTGTATAACAGGAATACTAGATACTGTTTTCCTTCCTGTGTGTGAAGTAATGAATCATTGATTATGTGACTTGTTATGTATTCAATTAAACACTAAAGAATAAAATATTCACTCCTTTAATTATTTAAAAAGAAAAAAAGAAAAAAGAAAAGCAACCAAATGATGACCACATTCAGCTATGGGGAATCCTCAAGGGGATCTGAGTGGAATGAGAAATGGATGGGACCAATTAGTGTATTTGGCTTCCTGAAGGTTTTATTCCTTCTCTTTCCTCGACTCTCTCTCTTTCTCTTTTAATTCTTAAGAATTTAGGCCTCATGGCTTCATCTTTGAGCTCTGTGTTAATTTGAATATGGCAAAAATAGAACAGGAAGTCAGTGAGTTTCACTAAATGTTATCCCCAAGCACAATACCTTTAGCATGTCACTGGCTTCTGACTTTTGGGGAATCCTGTTCCCAATGAGCACATCTGTGTCCCACCTCCCACCACATCAATGTCAGTTTCTTCTCCGGCATTATAACCATGGGAATTTTCATCAGCAATTCTCCGAAGTCATAAATTTATCTGACCTTGATGGCTAGCTCATCCGTCACGGACATTAAATTCAAATTAAACCGCCTTTCAATGTCAGAGAGAGTTTGCAATGGAGAGAAAAGCACTGCTGGATTGAAAAACAGAGAATGACGAAGCTGCTTCTTTCTTTTGTATCTGAAATAGATCATGACCGTCAAAAACTCTCTGCCTCTCATGGGCTCTCTGGTGTGTGTAAGGCACTTCCTCTGCCTATAAGAAAAAAAAAAAGCCAATTCTGAAGATACTGGAGTACAGATATTTTCGTTGGCTCTTAATGCTGCCTGGGAGTCAAAGCCTAAGACTGCCAAAAAAACAAGTGTAAAATATTTCATACAAATAGTGCTACAATTTGCCAATTTGTAGGCAGAAAACAGTAGTGCCACTGAGTTATCACTCCCTTTTCTGAACTCTTATAGCATTTCTTGTTGGAATCACATATTTTGGTGTTTAATCACATGCTGCCTTGAATTACAGCTTAACTGTTTCATAAGTCTATCTCAGTTCTCCCCAAGTAAGCTCTAAGCTCCTAAAAGAAGGAAGAAGTTCTTTAATATTTCTTTAGCAAATCCTTCAGTGTCTGGTAGCATGATATGCAAATACTACAGTTTCAATAAATATTTTTGAATGAAAGGATGAAGTATGAAATCTCTATAGGTCTTTTCCATTGCTGATTTTTCTTTCTGGAGTTTTGATTCATGTCTGACTCCTTATTCCAAAGAGACTATTTTTTAAATTAAGCTAAAAGTTTCAATTTGGGGACCAAATTAGGGGGTGAGGTTTTCATTTTATTTTTTGAAAAAAAAAGAGAGAGAAAAGAAAATATATAATGAAGCTTTCATTTTTAAAATTCTGCATAAGGTGAAAACACAATCTAACCATGTTAAGCAACTAAACATAAATTCCTTGTTTTTATTAAAAAAAAGCCCATCACCTCTGAACTCCTATTCCTTGCCTCTCACCAGTAAAAATAAAAAATAAAAAAATAAAAAGCAAACTATGACACCAAGTGTGTATAACCAGATGGCCAGGCAACAACAGTATCTTATTACTTCTCAAATACTGCAGATTATAAAATCGTGACAGCCTATTACTCATACATTCACATTTCTTACAGAGTAGATCTTATAGCTCCCATATTTTAGTAAACAAAGCTAGTTACTCTGAAATAATTCCTTTTGAAAGCTATCACTCTAATGCCTGCGTATCAACAAGAGTAATGGTCAAGTGCATAAACACTTGAGCCACACCCTAATTAAATTAAAATCTCATTGTCACACAGGACTCTTAGTGAGGCTGATTCTTCAGTGTTACACTCTCAGGCTGATTTCTTAATATGACTTCATTTCAATTTCTTCAGGTCAAGAATTGGAGGAAAATTGGATTTGGATAAGAATTCTGGAGAAACTGGTAGAGATATGTTTGCTTTCTTGACTTAATATTACTTTTTCTCCATCGTCTATGGAGGATCTATCCCAAAGTCCTTAGACTCCCGTCAGTATTTTATTGTTCTCGTCCTTGTTTCCAGTTAGAGCTAATGCTTGCATGCTAAAGCCTGCAGCAGGCAGACACAGGCCTACTTGCAAATTGGAAAACAGAACCTGCCCAAATGCAAAGAAAAGACTGCCTGAAGAAAAAACAATCTCCCAAACCAAAAAGATAATTTTAAAAGACTTCCCTTATGTGAAAAACACTGTATGTAGCAACAATTCAGTCAATGAAACTATTTAAGAAGGCTGTTCGGGTTAGTTTGCTATAAAATCTGCTGTAGAGCTTAACGTATTCAAGATAATACTAGAGTTTCATATTGCTGTTCAACTACGTACGTATGTGACTGCCCCCTCCCTCACCCCCAACAGATTTTTAAAAAAGGTTCCAACCCTATTCCTGCACCAAGTCATAAACAGGAAGGTCCCAGACACTTGTTTCTAAGTTCACTGTTTGAAACTCAGAAAGTCTTTCTATACAGTGGGTTTGCTTCCTGGGTTCAGAGAAGCATGTGTAATGCATAATATCCCTGAATAATTACCTCACCACACACTGGCATGGAAGGAACATTACTCTGTCCCAGGCTCTGTTGGGAGTGTTTAGTTAGTTCTCACAACAACCTCCCTCTACTCAGATGAAACAGAAGCTCAGAGAAGCACAGTAACATACCAAGGCCACACAGCCACTATGTGGCAGAAGTCTGATTTCAGAGCCCACAAACTTGATCACCTGGCTGCATGCCTTCCTGTAGATCCTAACCAACACTTAATAAAGGACATTCATAGTTCCTCCTGGCTTCCCGGGACCTCAACCAGTGGTTGGAGGGTGGGGCTGGGACAGGATGAGGACACAGGCATGGGGACCCCAGGAACATAGAAAAAAGAAGGTAAGGCAGAGACTGTAGGATGAAGAGGGTAGCAAGGATTTGGGGAAAACACAGAAGTGGGGATTCTGAGAGGTCTTGAATTTTCCTCTGCAACACAACCACACAACTTGTGAGAGGTTAAAATTCCAGGTGGCCCTGGACTTAGAAATCTATTCCACTCCCCCAAAAATTTTCTTGCAAACCATCTGTTTCTAACATAAAAAGCATTCCTTCCCATAGAAATAATGTTATAAACAGTGATTAGGTTTCCAGGTTAGCCCACAAAACCTACTTATTCATAATGTAACTTTACTACTATATATTTGCAATAAAGAATAGCAGAAAACAACGGGATTGCAGCCATTTGCACTATATAGCAGTTTTCTTCTTTACTTATTTGTGTTTCTGCTCAGCTGGTAGTCTGGGAACAATGCCCAGCTGGATCGACTTTTAAATTAATTATTACTGTATCGTATTTATACAGCATTTCTATTTTTTTTAAATGGGCATGGCTTAAATTATTAATTGTTTTCATGCCAACATAAAAAACAGGGAGGCCCACCTCTGAAAAGGAGCTGAAGTTTCCAAGCAGGTGAAATACCTATGGGCTGGGCCAGGGAACCTTGCGAAGCTGACTCTATTAGGCTAGAATCTTGCAGTAAAAATTTACCACTTATTCAACCTTGAAATAGAAACTCTGAACTCAGAAATGTAACTGCTACTTCCTGCCACTCAAATGTCATCAGTATCCTCTAATCTAATTGTTCACCAAGAGCAGAGAGTCCCTGAAGTAATCTGATAACTACACATCAGGTAAGTGGCCTGAATATGGGGGTTAGTGTGAACTGTTCCAAAAATTTTATATTGGTATAATATCAGAAAGCTTTTAACAAGGAAACAATCCAGTTTCTCTCTCTCCCAGGAAGCAGGAGACAGCATGCATGCTGGGGGAGGGCTTTGCTATAAGAGCATGTCAAAGTCTTTTGCTAAGTGATCTGAAACAGATGTCTGCATTTTTTAGGAAAGGCACAGAGCCCAGTGGAGGGGCCAGGTGGTCTCCAGAATCAGGAGATGTTCATTTCAGTTGCCAGTCCACGAGATGAAGGAACCAAAGTCTACTGAATAGAAGAGAATAGGAAACCTGCAAACTGAACGCCACATGAAAGGCCTCCAGAGTCTTTAAGAGGGGAATGCCAAAACACAAGACCAAAATAACTTGCTGGAAAAGCTGAAAAACTGGATCTTCATCACTGGAGCTGAAAGTCAATCTACATGATAAAATATGCTAATAACAGAGACAATTTAGAAGATTTTTTTTTAAAGCAATAACATCTAACATGCCAGGCAATGTCTTTTCACATGATTTGACTGATTTATTATTCACAACAAACTTCGAAGTAGCTGCAATAATGGTCCCTGCTTCACAGACGTAGAAAACTGAGGCATAGATGGTTCCATATTGCTTTCCTAAGGTCACAGAGATAGTAAGTAGAGGAGCTGCCATACTAAGTCAGGCAGTGTAGCCTCAAAGCCTGTGGTCTCATCAGCTACCTATATTGCCTCTCAGAATAGCTAATAGTGACTGAGCCCAACTGCCTTAGTCTGTTTTGTGTTGCTATAATAGAATACCGCAGACTGGGTAATTTATAAAGAAAAGACATTTATTTTTTACAGTTCTGGAGGCTGGAGAGTCCAAGATTGAGGGGCCTACATCTGGCGAGGGCCTTATTGCTGCATATTCCACCATGGCGGGAGGTGAGAAAGCAAGAGAGGGCACATGTCCATGAACGAGAGAAAGAGACTGAATTTGCAGCTAGAAGTTCTTCTATAATTGGCATTATTCCATTCACAAAGGCAGAATCTTCACAACCCAAACACCCCTCATTAGGTCCCACCTTTCAACAGAGTTCCACTGGGGATTAAATTCCCAACACATGCTTTTCAGGTGACATTTTCAAACCATAGCACCTTCCTAGTCCCCATAAGCCAGGCACTTTTTCTGGGGATTTCTGGAAATTAGTGTGGGGAGTAGAGAAGTTCATTTTTAAAGTTTCCTTTCTTGTTAAAGAATAAGTGTGCTAATAACTTTGTTGAGCCCTATCCTATGTCACTGTTAGACATGCCATGCTTACAGGCACATAGTACACTCTATGTACTTGTACTATAACCAAGATATCTGTGCTGGACCTGCTCACAGGCATGTGACAGCTCTCCATTGTTTTTACCTTTTTAGAAAAGTTTTAAGTTGTTAGCCAATCGGGTTTTAGTTTAGATTGTGAGGTCTGGCTCCAGCCAACAGTGATCAGACACAGCAGTAAGGACAACCCCAAATGCGTAAGAAATAAATGCGTGTGTATTCCTTTGTTCTTTGCACTTTCATGGCACGATGCCTACCAGAAGTACCCTTTCTGTGGTTCAGGAAGTAAAACTTGCATTGCTGAAAGATCTTTTGTCTCAGTGCTAATTTTTCTTTGCAGCACCGAGCATCTATTTCCAACATATTTCCAACAACTAGTAATCCTCACAACCAGCCCATGAAGCAGGTGTTATTGTTACCACCTCCACGTCAGCGGTTGAGAAACGGAGGTGCAGAGAGGTCAGACAGCATGGTGTCTGGCATTGGCATCTATCTTTTACTACTACACCAAATTGCTCAAAAATTTTAAAGGCTTCCAGGGTAGTGACATAACAAATGCCAACATCATAGTAAGTAGATTCTCCCAAGACATGGCCATATAGGAAAATATAAGTTTTACTCTATTTCTCAGCATTTTTCAAACTATGTTCCTGTAGTTGTTCTGGGTGTTAATATTAAAGTAGAGTTCTATTGCCAAGAAGCTTGGGAAACACTAGTTAAATCAAATTAAACAAGTCTCTCTGCTGCAGGACTTCTCAGAGCCTTGAAGATGCCACTGTGCTTTGCAACTTCCCCATACAAGAATGAATGATATACCATCTTCCAGCTTTTTTGTTGAAGGATGTTCTGAGGGATGAGAAATTCTAGTCATACACATTGGGAACCATTACCCAGCCTTGTTTAATGAGTAATAATCCACATGGTGGATCAAATTCGAAAGCTTTGTGCCTATTTTGGCTAATTTGGGTAACTTTTGTACCCAACTGATCATGGCCTATTAATTCTTTTATTTTTTTTTTAGACAGATAAAGTAAACTTTATATTTTAAGATGAATGCAGATTCACATGGCCTATTAATTCTAAGGATTCTCTACAACCCGTGCTTACCTCTCATCTCTCACCTGGGTTCCTGCAGCAGCCAAATGAGGTCTCCCCATTCCCACTTCTTGTTGACTTCTTGTCAACCTCCACACCAACATGTGGGTTACTCTTATGCACAGAGCTGATGATGTCACTCCCTGCTTAAAAATCTCTCATGACACCCTTTCTCCCATACCAGACTCTCCTGTCTACATGCCTTTTATCACCTGGAGCCTGCAACACGATTCCATGCTCATCTCTGACCCCGACACTGTGATCTAGCCCTGCCTTTCTCTCTGAACTCATGCCTAGGTAAGATTGGTTGATGAGTCAGTCCCTGTATCTAGACTGCAGGCTCCTAAACTGTACACATCCCTGATATCTATTCCACAGTGCCTCGTGGAAAGCAGGCATCTGATAAACACATGCAGGGCAAACAGGCCAGGCCCTCCTGAGTGTGTACTGTTCTCAGTGCCCTGGATGCCCCAGGGTCTGACACACTTGGTGAAATCACATTCCTTGTTCAAGGGCTATTCCAGCATCCTCCTCTATGATGTTTGCTCAGACTCCAGGCAAAGCAGTCACTCCCTCCTCTGTGTCCCCATGACATTTACACATGCTCCTAGTCTATACACCATACTGCATTAGTTGCTGATTGCCTGTCTCTCCAATTAGACTGTATATCCCCCAAAGGAAAAGGTGCCACCTTGGCACCCTCAGGCCCTAGGACCACACCTGGCATTCATTCTAGAAATGTTAACAGAGAGCCCATCAGATGACAAAACACTCCCCTGGCACTGTGGACACTTCAATAGATAAGCCAGTTAAGTTTCTTTTCTTATTGAGCTTACAGTCTAGAGAGGCACACAGAGAAAAACCAAATAAACAGACAGTCATTTAAAATAATTTCAAATTGAGGCATGTCTTCTACAGAAACCAAAGATATAGTAGAAAGGAACCTACTTTAGATGGGCTAGTCAAGAAAGATGGCATTTCAGCTCAGCATTCAAGGATGAGAACCATGTAGTCAGGTCAAGAGTAGTGGGAAGAGGCCCGGTACTGGTGGCTCATGCCTGTAATCCCAGCACTTTGGGAGGTCAGATCACTTGAGGCCAGTAGCTCAAAGACCATCCTGGATGACCTGGTGAAACCCTGTCTCTAATAAAAATACAAAAAGCTAGCTGGGCAAGGTGGTGCACGGCTGTAATCCCAGCTACTTGGGAGGCTGAGACATGAGAATTGCTAGAATCGGAGGCAGGGCTTGCACTAAGCTGAGATCATGTGACTACATTCCAGCCTGTGTGACGGAGCAAGACTCTGTCTCATACACACATACAAAAAAATAGTGGAAAGAGCATTCTAGGCAGAAGGAACAGCATGTGAAAAGTATCTGAGTGCACTTAAAGCATAGTCTCTGCAAGGAACTGATGAAATAGACCAGCTTGGCGAGAACTTAGTGAAGGAAGGTGCATAGTGGTTGTACCGTTTGCAAGGCAGTGACCTCGAGCAAGCCACATGCCCTCTCTGTGTCACAGGCTTTCCATTTGCAGAAATGCAAATAATAGTTTTCACCTGATGAAGCTGGGAGAAAAATGTACATCTGTTCTAAGAGTTTACAATAATGTCTCAATAAATGTTAGTTGTTATTATTATATGGGCAAATGGAACAGAGAATTTAGGCAAAAACTTGAATGACATAAGCCAAAGACAAATGGTGGTGATGGGAAAAGGATCTGGGCAATGAAGCTGACCAGAGGACTTCTGGCACTGCTCACACACCAGCTCAATGCCCAACATGCCCTTTCCACATGAGGAGGCAGCCACAGTTCGAGGCTTTTTAGAAGATTCTTAATCACAACTCTCTTTCCTCCCAAATGCGAAAGGGTTCTTTGGAGTCCTTTCATGCCTTTAGTACCAGCTATTGAGCGTTTTGCAAGGTGTACTGAAATTATTCCCACACTCACCTGTGAGCTTCTCCAGGGCAGACCTTCATTCATCTTTGTTTCCCCCAGGGCCTAGTACAGGACCTGGCCCATGACTGCGATTCAACAAAAGGTGGCTGAATTGGATTAAGAAGGACATTTTAAAATAACTAAATTCTGGTCTATGTTTCAGTGATACTGGCAGAAATCGTTTCATTGATTTTTGTTCACTAGGTTGGCCTGTTCACTGGCATGGTGGAAAACCAGACTTTGTCTTGAAACTGAGCTATTTAGCACACATAAAACACATTTGCAGACTGAAACACTCACACAAAAGGGATTTGTGGCCTTAGTCCCATGGGGTTCTTTTGTGGATGATGAGTGTACTAAAAGTTGGTGTTTTATATTTCCAAATGCAAACCTTGAACTGATAATTTAGAGGAGACATTTTAAAAAAAATAGCAACATGGAAACGGGAAAATACCAACGCCTCTTGGGTCAGAAAGGCCCAGGTTCAAAGCTGCACTCACATGTACTCCCTGTGTAACTGGGGACACATTCCTTAGTCTCTGTGGGCCTCAGTTTCCCCATCACTAAACAGATGGCAATGATATTAAAACCCAATCCTCCTGAAAGCAATGTCAAATACCACATTTGGCCTATCAGGAACTGCACCCTCTAGATAGCAGAATAAAAGCATTCAAATGTTTAAAAAGATGCAAAAGAAAAAAAAAAAAACCAAAAGACTGGCAGGAAGTCTTCGAGTGAAGATCTGAACATTATATTTGGATACGGAGGAGATGCTGGGAACAGGACAAATACTAGGTTACAAAGGCAAGTGAAACATTTGAGGAATATTTAAAGGCCAATCAATACATTCTTATGAAAGTGCATGCTGCCTGAGATAAGGTCATTTCAGACAAGATCTATTCCATTACAACATATATTTACTAAAAGGGATGTTCTTAGTGGTGCTTGTTGGAAGCCCGAGAGCATCCATTAAGCCATTAAATAGATGGTGCAGGTAAGTAGTGTGGAAGCTGAGGTCCGAGAACCTCAATCCCCAGCTCCACTAAACGAAAAACAAACCCTGGCTTCTAAGCACATGAGGACTCTCTCAGTGCCAACCATTGCCAACTATCTGGGACACCAAGGTGAAGAGGTGCCCCTTCACACTATTATCCCCTCTTCGCCTTCTGCTTTGAAATAAGTAGAATTCATAGATCCTCTCACAGCAGAAAAAGGAGGTGGAGAACCCACGGGAGACAGGTTGACTCCCAGACCCCTTCTGGTGTTAGAAAGACCCCCAAATCCCTTCCAGCATTCGCAGTAACCCAGATGCATGGATTCAGCCTATGCCCCAGTAATTCAGTAATTCCCCGAGGCCCAAAGAACATACTCCTCTCCACTCCCCACCACTTCCACCCCATGGATAGTTGTCCTACTTGCTTCTACACAATGGGGCCCTCACAAGAGAAGGAGGGGCCATCCCCAATCCCATTATTGTCATTATTGCTGTCATTAGAGCTGCACTGGACCATGAAGAAGTGTCACCACACAGACTTCAAGCTTAAGATCTGCACAAGGACACATCCCGGATTGAAAGGAAAGGAGGAAGATTCTTCTGTCTCACTCAATAGTGCAATAGCCTATGAAGGGGGATAGTCCCAAAACTGAATGTACCCCTTCAAGTCTTGGCTCAGAGGCCACTTCTCATTGAGGCCTTTCAGGGTCCCCTGTTTAAATTTAGCCCCCGCACCCCTGCCTCCAACAAGCACTCCCCATTTCCTTTTTCTGCTTTATTTTTCTTCATAGCCCTGTTTACCCTGTGACATGTTCTCTTTTTCCTCATTTTCACACTGTCCATCTTCCCTCATGTCATGGGTTAAAGACTGTTCCCCCCCAAACACATGCCCATCAGAACCTCAGAATGTGACCTTATGGGGAGGTAGGGTCTGCACAGATGTAATGAGTTAAGGATGTTGAGGAAATCCTCCTGGATTTAGCGTGTCCCAGGGAATTTTCTGAGAGAAAGGAGAGGGAGACTTGGACACACAGAAGAAGGCCATGTGAAGACTGACGCAGAGATGGTTACCCTACCCCAAGCCAAGAAACACCAGGAGCCACACGGAGCTGAGAGAGGTGAGGAAGGACCTGCCCCTGTAGCCTTGGACAGAGCCTGGCTCTGCTGGCACCTTCATTTCAGACTTCTGTCCTCCAGAACTGGGAGTGGACACATTTGTGTCAGTAGTAATTTGTTATGGCAGCCTTGGGAAACTAAAACACCTCACTAGAGGAAGCTCCATGAGGGCAGGGATTTTTATGTTTAAGTTCAATGTGCAGGGTACTGAAAAGTACCTGTGCAGGGCGTGCAGGTTTGTTACACAGGTAAACGTGTGCCAGGGTGGTCTGCTGCCCCTATCAACCCATCATCTAGCTATTAAGCCTGCATGCATTAGCTATTTTTCCGAATGCCCTCCCTCCCCTGACCCCATCCCCTGACAGGGCCCAGTGTGTGTTGCCCCCTCCCTGTGTCCATGTGTTCTCATTGTTCAGCTTCCACCTGTAAGTGAGAACATGCAGTATTTGGTTTTCTTTTCCTGCATTAGTTTGCTGAGGATAATGGCTTCCAGCTCCATCCAGTCCCAAAAGACCATAACCTCATTCCTTTTGATGGCTGCTCATTCCTTTTCATTCCATGGTATATATGTGCCACATTTTCTTCATCCCGTCTATCACTGATAGGTATTTGGGTTGATTCCGTGACTTTGCTATTGTGAATAGTGCTGCAATAGACATACATGTGGAAGGGTTTTGATCTGTGTTACTCACTGCTAGTGCTTAGAATCCAGTGGTTAGGACAGTGTCTGACACATATCAGGTGCTCAATAAATACCTGTTAAATGAGTGCTCCGGTTTCTAAGCTTTCAAGATGAAAGGTTTTCTAAGACTCAGGTAGGCCCTGAGTGCTGTGTCTTTCTTGTGCATAGCAGTTATCACAAATGCTCCCTAATTAGGGCCATTTGCTCCAGGCTCTCCCCTGCTCCACCCACTGCCAGGAGGGATAATGTCCCTTGTTTGTTTCTCTTTGTTTCACTCTAGCGGTAGAGAGAGCTTAGGAGTTGGAGCCAAGCCTAGAGTTGGATCCTGGTTCCACTACTTGTACAACCAGTGGTAGGCAGAATAATGGCCCCAAAGATGTCCGTGTCCTAGTTCCTGGGACCTGTGACTGTGTCACCTTGCATGGTGTCTCAGTCCGTTTTGTGTTGCTATTACAGAATACTACTAACTGGGGAATTTATATCTTAAAAAAAGGAATTTATGTTTTACAGTTCTAGAGGCTGGGAAGTCCAGGATCAAGGGTCCTGCATTTGGTGAGGGCCTTCTTGCTGCAACATCCCATGGTGGAAGGTGGAAGGGCAAGAGAGCACAAGGGGGGATGGGGGAAACCACTCTTGTGATAAGTAACCCACTCCTGTAATAACTAACCCACTCCTGTGACAATGTCATTAATCCATTCATGAGGACAGAGTCCTCATGACGTAATCACCTCCGAAAAGTCCTACCTCTCAATGCTGTTGCACTGGAGATTAAGTGTCGAATACATGAACTTTGGGGGATACATTCAAAGAATAGCACACTGCCAAAGACACTCTGCAGATGTAATTGAGAATCTTAAAATGTGGAGATTGTGTTGGATTCTCTGGGTGGGCCCAATGTAATCTGATGATGCCACACTGTTGTTTTTGAAGCCACAGGAAGGGACGATGAGCCAAGGAATGTTGGCCACTTTCAGAAGCTGAAAAACGCAAAGAAGGGCCTTCAGAAGGAGGATGGCCCTGACAATGCTTAGATTTCAGCCCAGCGAAACCCACTGCAGGCTTGTGACCTCCAGAACTCCAAGATTACAAGTGCATATAGTTTTAAGCTGCTAAGTTTGTGGGAGTTTGTTTCAGCAGCTGTGGAAAACTGCACACCAGCTAAGGCTGTTCTCTTTTCTATAACATGGGGACTGTAATGGTGCTTACTTCATGGGGTACCAGGAGGACTAGACAGAACATGGCACAGGACAGACAAGGTAGTGTCTGGTGTATGATAAGCATATTCCCCTGCACCCATGCACACTGTCTCCTGGCCAGGCCTGGACCCGAGGCAGGCTTCCTGTGGAAGGGGCACTACAGCTGCCTTCTGAATGAGGAGCAGTCACGGACACGTGGACTTTTCTACCACACAGTCTTCCATGGCCCTGTGTTGTCCATTTTTTGCATAGCTACAAACAAATCCCCGAGACTGGATAATTTATAAAGGAAAAGGGGTTTAATTGGCTCATGATTCTACAGCCTGTACAGAAAGCAGGGGCAGTGTCTGCTCCTGGGGAGGGCCCCAGGAAGCTTCCATTCATGGTGGAAGCGAAGAGGGAACAGCTCTGTCACATGGCAAGAGCGGGAGCCAGAATGTGAGGCGGGATGTGTCACACTCTCTTAAACAGCCAGATCTCCTGTGAACTCAGAGCTAGAACTTACTCATTATTGGGAGGACAGCACCAAGCCGTTCATGAGGGATCTACCCCCGTGACCCAACCCCTCCCAGCAGGCCCACCTCCAGTACTGCAGGTCACAATTCAACTTGAGATTTGGAGGAGACAAAACATCTAAGCCACAGCAGGCCCTCTCTGCTGTATGTAGCTCACCTCTCATGGTGGCAAATAGACTAACTCAGGCTACTGAAGAATATGGCCATAAGTTACTGTGCATAATGGATCATACCAGTCAAGTTTCAGACCAATCACAGTTATTATAAAGGTGGGGAGGTTCCCCTTAGGGTTAATGATAGGCCTGGGGGGCTTGAGGAAGGAGTGTCACTTGGAGAAGAAACTTCAAGACAGGAGAGCAGGATGAAGAAAATGAGCTGGGATGTGTCCACAAGCAACTCATGTCATTCTTTTTGTTTGTTACTCTGGGGTGTTGGGGACAAATATGTTTAGCATTCAGATGGCAATTTTCTCTCATGTGTTAAAAATGCCCTTCTGCTACTCCTAACCCTTCAGAAAGTCTGATAGGAAGACTGACCACAGGGCCCTGCTGTTAGGCCGAGCGAGAAATGATCTCTTTCACAGTCACATGCGTGGAATGGCCTAACAGCAGCTGAAGACCTAAAAACAGCCACCAGGGGCTGCCTGAAGGTCTTCCAACTGTCAACATGGAGGAAACATGTTGGAAAATATGGAGTGAACACTAAATTTGTACAGATAATTGAGAGCACGAAGGGAAGGGAGGCTGAATGCAAGTGTGGTCTTTCCCACAGGGTCCATTTTTTAAAGAGGACCTAGCCCTGATTCCATCATGGGACTAAAACCAGAGCAGGTGGAGCCCCACGGAGGCATCAGGCATCGGGAGATGCACCACCTCTCCCAGGGGAGGTACATGACATCGGAGAAACAGCCACCAAGTAGATGACTCAGGAATAGATGTGATACAAACCTACTCTTTACAAAACACACCACAGAAAGCCACCCAGGACAGGTGGGGTGGGAGGCTGGGAGAGCCAATGCTTAGCTTATCATGGTTCGTTGTCCACACTGCCAGCAAGATAATGCTTTTAAAACACAAATATGGCGCTGGCAGGCCTCTGCTTAAACCCTGTCATTAGTTCCCAGCACCCACTATTAAGGTCCACGCTGAGAGCCCACCCAGCACCTCCACCCACTTCCTTGCTTCTAGAGCCAGTGCACAGAACTCCATCTGTCAGTCTCTCCACAGACCTCTTACTGCACTGGTTCTTCTGCCTGCAATGCCTCCCAGCTGCTCTTCCTCTGGTAAGGGTCTAGTCAGGCTTCAAGGCCCAATTTTAAGGCCACCCACCTCCTCATTGAAGTCTTTCTCAACCTCGGGGACAAGAAATGACTCCCTTGTTGAGCTTCCACAAATAACAGCTGACATGACTTCATTGCATGCCAGGAGCCAGGCACTGGGCCTACAATGGCATACCTTATGAGATTTAATCCTCTCAGCAAACCTCTGAGGAAGGTACTATGATTATTATCATTATTTTTGAGACAAGGTCTCATGCTGTCACCCAGGCAGGAGTGCAGTGGCACAATCATGGCTCACTGCAGCCTCGACCTCCTGTGTTCAAATGATCCTCCTACCTCAGCCTCCAGAGTAGCTGGGGGACCACAGGCATGTGCCACCACATCCAGCTAATTTTTGTAGAGACGGTTTCACCATGTTGCTTAGACTGGTCTTAAACTCCTGGCCTCAAGTGGTCCACCCACCTCAGCCTCCCAAAGTGCCTGTAATCCCAGCATATTTACCATACCTGGCCAATTATTAATGCCACATTATAGAAGAGGAGAAGTGGCAGAGATAAGAAAATGGCAGGCTGCACAAAGCCCAGATTTCATCCAAAGCAAAATGCATTTGGGACCTGATACGGTTTAGATCTATGTTTTCTTCTTGAAGGCTGAGATCAAAGGAGAAAGAATACATCTTCCAGAAAAACAGTGGCCACCTTGAGATTTTATTTTTCATTTTATGGCCCTATTTTTAGTGTGTCAGGCTCAAAGGGGAATCCAATTAATCACTAAGCCCTGTCAATTCTATCTTCCAAATAGCTCTCTAATCCAACCACTTCCTTACCACTACTATCACTCTAATTCAGTCCTCGATCCCTTGCTGGTGTACAGCTTTTCTCAGTCCCCTCCAGTCCACCTTGCATCCCAGAGTTCTCGTTCTAAAACACTCATCTGATCTGGTCACACTTTTTTTTTTTTTTTTTTTTTGTAGTTTAAAGGTCAAATTTATTAGGAGATTAAGAGATGTATTATGAAATTTTAAGAAAAATCTTACTAAAAATAATTATAAAAATGCTTTTAGAAATTTAAGATGTAAAATACAATTGACTTTAAATAAAATAAAATAAAATAAAATAAACCCACCCCCACACTTTACAAGGTTATTCTTTAAAAACTCTTGTCACTGGATTTTATTCTCTGTCAATCTTTTCGTTGCATTTTGCATCATCTAGTGGCCACCTTGTAGCATTTCAAAGCAGTCCTGCTACCATTTTTGAACTCCAGTGCTTCTTTCCCTTTGAAATACCAATACAATGATAGCATCAAGTTTCATAAAAGTTTCTTTTAAAGGCTGGTCACACTTTTAATTAAGGCCCAGCAACGGCTCCCCAAGGTCCTTCCAATAATGTTCAAATTCTTTAATGTGGCTTGCAGAGCCCTCCCCTCATCTGCCTCTGCCTATCTTGCCACCCTCATCTCCCAACACCCCTCAGCTCTTCTGAACACCCGTCCATACTGAGTTTCAGGCCAAGCTCGACTGGCCTTTGTACAGCCTGACCCTTCCACCAGCTTTCCCTGCCTCATCTTTACCTAGCTGATATATTCCTACCCTTCAGGTTCAGATCAGATACCCCTTCCTCCAGGAAACTTTCCTCGACCTGTTAAGTTTGGGTTAGATATTTCTTATGTGCCCCTATGAAATCCTGTGCTTCCCCCATGCTAGCATTTATGACACTCTATTCATTCATCTCCATTACTTATTGATAGAATGGATTATTGTTCCCAATTCTTCGATCCATTCTGTACTAGAGTGACACACCCACACTACCTTTTCGCCAGGTCACTTTGCAGTATCTTCCACTAGAGTAGCTAGAATCTATTTCCCTACTCCATGGATGTTGGGCTTGGCCGTGCAGCTTGCTTTATCGATGGAATATTGGTCAGTATGATATGAGCTGCTGCTTAGAATATGTTGTATAGTTTAGCTTGGTCTCTCATGCCTCTTCTATCCACCATAAGAAGAGCACATACAGAATGAGAAACATGGGAAACAGAACTGAACTCAACCTTCAGCTTGACATTGACCCCACCCTTCTTCCCATAGCTGACAGGCTGACTCATGAGCAAGAAACATAAATGCAGATAAATGTTTGCTCTTTTAGACCACTAAGGATTTGGTGGTTGTTTGTTATGCAGCCTTACCAGGGCAGAAACATAACAGATACACATTATCTATATCCCTCATTAGATTGCAAGCTCTATATAGATCAGAACTATACCCTGAGCACTGAGCATAGGGCTTAGCACATTGTTGCACTTAAAAAATATTTGTGATTGGATGTAGGATTGAATGAATGAATGTTGGCCACTGCTAGGTCTGCCTTCCCAGCTAGCACGTGAGTTCCTTAAAGCCAAGAATGGCATCCAATTTCTTAGTACCACCTAGCTATCTCACACCCCACATTAGGCTCTCATTAGGTGTTCAATAAATATTTGTTGAAATTAAATAATTTTGAATTTTATGGGCTGGCTTGGGAATCAATACTTAATTTATGACATTGTTTCTACAGGAAAATGCATTCTGCATGCCAAACAAACCTGCAGATGAACTTTTGGAACCTCATCTGTTCATTGGTTTGAGATTGCCAGTTTTGTGGAAATCCATAACTGAACACGTGCCATGCTTTGCAATATGGGAGAAACTGAGAAATGCTTCCAAACCCAAGATATTCAGCCTGCAAAAATTCACTTTCCACCCACACAGACAAATTCAGCACAGGTTGGATCTGAGGTTCCAACAATAAAATACTAGACTTTTTAGAGTTCCTTGTTTATCTAATTGCTTTTTATCTGTTTATACTGGTTGCCTTTTTTTTTTTTTTTTTTGAGATGGAGTCTCATTCTGTCACCCAGGCTGGAGTGTAGTGGTGTGATCTTGGCTCACCTCAACCTCCGCCTCCTGGGTTCAAGTGATTCTCCTGCCTCAGCCTCCTAAGTAGCTGGGATTACAGGCATGTGCCACCACACCTGGCTAATTTTTGTATTTTTAGTAGAGATGGGGTTTCAACACGTTGTCCAGGCTGAGATCACCTGATCTCAGGTGATCTGATCTCAGGTGATCTGCCCGCCTTGGCCTCCCAAAGCGCTAGGATTACAGGTGTGACCCACCGTGCCCAGCCTGGATACCTATTATTAACATCTGATCAAAAGGTAGCAGAGACAATGTTCTTGCCTCTTCCCGCCCATTCTACTTTCTAGACACGTATGCAAGAAAACTCAACCTTCTCAACAGAGAAAAGAAATTATTTTTCTAAATAAATCTGTGACATTTAAAATAAATACAATGGGAGGCTCTACCATTATAAGGAAACATCCCCCTTTAGAATTCCTAATTTTGAATGGTACTGGGAGCTTCACATGAGTCATGGATATGAGACTTAGTTTCATTTCATTGTAGGCCAGAATCCAGCCAGTTTGCAACCAAGTGATCTGACGTGGCTGTGAAAGGCCATCACTCCGTGACTCCAGCATGTCTTATAAGACCTAAGACACAAGTCTCAACCTGCTATTGGTGGAGTTTACCAATCACTCAGCCCATCTCATTCATTTAACTTACGTTTTTTGAGCACATTTCAATAAAGGGAGAGGTAGAGAAGTAAGGTCATTCCTAATAGCGATGGGCCATGAAGGAAATAAAACAGTAATGTCACTGTGAGTGAGGGGAGGCTCCTGAAGACTGGGGAGGCAGGTGGAGACAGATGTGTGTTCTAGGACCAGACAGTCAAGGAAGAGTCTGCCATAAAAAGATGCAGGGAAGAATGTGCTAGAATGAGGAAACAGCACATGCAAAGTCCCCGGGGCAGGAACATGGTTGGCATAGTCTTATATCAGGATGTCTGGGATTGAGTAAACAAAGGAGAAAGAGGCATAAGAGGTCAGAGAAGTGGTGAAAGGCCAGATCACAGAAAGCCTGGTACGCAGGCCCTGGCAGCACGGGAGTCAAACAATGTTTATTTATTAATTTTTTTTGAAATAGAGTCTTTCTCTGTCGCCCAGGTTGGAGTACAGTGGTGTGCTCTTGGCTCACTGCAACCTCTGCCTCCTGGGTTCAAGCGATTCTCCTGCCTCAGCCTCCCCAGTAGCTGGGATTACAGGCACACGCCATCATGTCCAGCTAATTTTTGCATTTTTAGCAGAGATGGGATTTCACCATGTTGGCCAGGCTAGTCTCAAACTCCTGACCTCAGCTGATCTGCCGGCCTTGGCCTCCCAAAGTGCTGGGATTACAGGTGTGAACCACCGTGCCCAGCCCAGACTGAGTTCTAAGATGGAAAGCCAGGGGAGAGTATTAAGCTGGGGGGTGGCATGATCTGATTCGGATTTTAAATGAATCACTCTTTTGAAGCACATTGGATAGAGGTGGGGGAGCAAGAGCAAAAGCAGGCTTTCAGCCGGGCACAGTGGCCCACGTCTCTAACACTTTGGGAGGCCAAGAAGGGAGGATTGCTTGAACCCAGGAGTTCAAGACCAGCCTGGGAAATGCAGTGAAACCCCATCTTTACAAAATATAAATTAAAAAAAAAATAGCTGGGCATGGTTGTGTGCACCTGTGGTCCCAACTACTTGGGAGATTGTGATGGGAAGATCATCTGAGCCCGGCGAGGTGTAGGCCGCAGTGAGCTGGGATTGCACCACTGCACTCCAGCCTGGATGACAGACCCTATCTCAAAACAAACAAACAAACAAACAAAAGGCTGGAACTCATAGCCAGTTATCAACAGAAGCCCCAATGTCGTCAACCTCTTCTCTGATTGTTCCTTTCACCTTCTCAATAGGACTGAAACCAGCTCTCCCTCGAGGACACAGCTTCCCCCACCCCCTCTCAAGGTCTGGTTGCTTCCTCTTCCTCTTCTATGTGTCCTACTTGTTTCTTGCAGCCTCTTCTGGAAGATCCTTCTTCTCTCTTTCCAACACTTCTTCCCCAGCTTCGAGGAAGCTCAATCACATGCCATCAGCTCAAACCACCTCCCCATGCATTCAGCTGAAACCAGCCCAGGCCCTCCTGGCTGTGATCATTACAGAACACCCCAGCCCCAGCCATCTCCCTTTGCTCCTCGAGTATGTAGCTCCTCACTGTCTTGGTGACTGTCATTTCCACACAGATGATGGAGCCATTCAGTATTCTGGTAACCACCTCAGTTCCTTCACCCCTCTCTGCCAATGATCTTGACAATCATATGGCAGACCTTGCCATTGCCAATAACTCCACCCCTCCATGACCTCAATATCAAGCCCCCACAGTCCAACAATTCCCCTTTCCAATTCTCTAGTTCGAACAGTTTTTTTTTTTGACAGGGTCTCACTTTGTCACCCAAGCTGGAAAGTAGTGGTGTGATCTCAGCTCACTGTAACTTCTGCCTCTGGGACTCAAGCAAGCCTTCCACCTCAGCCTCCTGAGTAGCTGGGATGACAAGCACACACTACCACACTCAGCTAGTGTCTGTATTTTTTGTAAAGATGATGTCTTCATCATGTTGCCCAGGCTGGTCTCAAACCCTTGGGCTCAAGTGATCCACCCGCTTTGGCCTCCCAAAGTGCTGGGATTATAAGCGTGAACCACCACGCTCGCCCCCAATAATCCTGAAACTCAACTTCAACCTCCAACACAGACTCTGCCATCTTTTCATGTCCCTACTCTTGTCAGGTCCTTACTTCCCTCCTTAGAGCCCAGAGGCCATCATTATATGAGGCAACATCCACATCAATATCATCATCCATCCCTTACATGCTCCCTCAGCTCTGGCAAAGCCCCCAAACTGGCAAAAGCTAACTTTTCTGAGTCTACAGCTACACCACCAGAGCTGAACACAGTTTGAGAAAGACAAAGCCACTCACTTCAAACACAAGACCACCAGCCTCAAGCGGGCCCCAATGCTGCCTGGCCACCATTCAGTATTTCCTTACTCTGTTTTCTCTCCCACTCTTCCAGTCCACTCCTCTCTCTTTTCTCCTCAAACCTCCAGTGTGTCCTCCCCCACCTCACTCTCAATGGCCTTAGGCCAATGAAAATAATGTGAGCAATAGGAGAAGACTCCACACAGTCCTCTGCCACCTCCCTGTGCTCGGGCCCAGATTCCCTACCTTCCCTCCCATCACTGAGGATGAGGGGCCAATGGTCCTTCCTGTCTGAGGCTGGCCTCCCCGCTGCCACACCAGGTCCTATTTTCTCCCACCTGATGAAGGACAGCACTCCACAACCCTTCTCTCTCCTGTATCATCCTTCTCTCCCGCTCTGAAATTTTCCCAACAGTGCAGACATGCACTGTTATTTCACACATCTTAAAAAGACAAAGCTCTTTGGACTCTACTTTCTCCTCTAGTGTCTGCTTCATTTTTTTGGCTGCCTTTCTCAGTTAAGCTCCTCTAAGCTGTCCCTGTTTAAGGTCTTATCTTCCCATTGTCTCTTGTGGATTGAGTGCCACTCCTAACAATGACATTCCCAGCGGTCCCCCATTGTCACCTGCTAAGTGCCATGGTTTCCCTTTCTTCTCCCCAATCCCTAAACACCACAGCCCCTCAATGCTCAGTTCTCAAACTTCTCTCCTGAATCAACGCTCACTCCCTCATCTGGTCTTAAGGCTTCTCTAAGTACCATCTAAAATACTACAACTCCCAAACTCATATCACTGGCTTGGGCATCTCCCACGAGTGCCAGAGCTGAGTTTGTCAAAACAGTAACCACTAGCTCCATGTGGCTATTTAATTACCACCATCGTTGCCACCATTATCGAATTGACTCCTGTACACAGCTCTACAAATAGACAGGGATGCTGCATAAATGAATGGATCTAAAAGATTATGGCAAGACTGCTCAGTGAGTGTGCAACAAATAAATCCTGTTCGTGATCAGTGAGTTATTCACGAGCATTTTCCTGGCCCTTGCTTCATTTGTCTGCCAGTGACTCTGACGGAAACCAGCCCGGTAAGGAAGCATACCAAATGGCAGGGCCAATTATTCCTCTTGCTACAGCTCGGACTGTGCCTTCCCCCGTGAACCCTTAATTAATTCCACCCCCATATTTTTCGTTTGTTTCCTAGACGTCTTGCTTGTATTATGTTTCCCCCTCTCCCTTCATTTCTCTTGGCTGCCTCCCCCACTGGTCCCCAATTCTCTTCCTCCTCCTCTTTTCTACGCCCAAACTGTCCCCTGGTTCAGCCTTCAGCATCTCTCCACCTGCTCTGCTCTTTCTTATCCTTTTCACCTCTAAAAACTGAAAGCACCAAACTGACAGACACTGTTATGGTTTTTTTTTTTCTCTCTCTCTCTCTCTTTCCTGCCTGAGCTGCAGCAAAGTCTCACTTCACCTTTGCTTCTCTGGCAAGAGCCCCAGTCCTGGGTTGCCAGGGCGACGGTGAATCCACCCAGGCCAGGCCCAACGACGCTAGGAAACTGCCTGGCAGGGAAGCAGCTCCAAGTCGAGTCTCCCCTGAGCCTAGATGGGTCGTGAACATCGTCATTCCAGACCGGGCTGGGCAGATTCCGCCCTGAGGCTGAGATTGCACATCAGGCCCACAGCTGCACAGCGCATGAGGAGACAGCCCCGTCAACAGCGAGGCTTCCCCCGAGCGAACAGAATACATGACATGTTGGGGATTCATCTGAAAAATTTTCAAACACCTCTATTCTTTTATCTTCTCGGAGGGGGGACCTTTTGCCTCTCTCTGGAGTCTTGGCGAACTCTGGAGAAAGTAAAAGCCAAACCTGCCTGCTCTCGCCCCTGCTCCCAAAGTCTGCACACCTGCCCCTCCCACCCGCAGACTTGGGAGCTCCCGGGTCCAGCGATTGAATAGCACGGACGCGGCTGGAAACATCTTCGGGAATTCATTAGGATTGCACAAGGAGACTTTAGTCGAGGAAGACATCAGTTCCCTCAGGTCACTGGAATGGATCGTTAAAGTAGGGCAACAAGTGTTCTGCCGCATGAGGCTTTCGAAAATGCGAGTTGGTGAGGAAGAATTCAGAAAACACCTTTGTAGCAAATGGCACCAACCGCAGTGAGGGTCTGTGGCTGTTACACACTCCGAACAGGATTTATGTTTATTGCAGTTTGCAGCACGAATTCTCCTCACCTGAAAAGAAAGAGGACAGTGGTTCAGAGGAAGTTAAAAGCAACAGCAGGAAAATGACAACACCTTATCTGACAAAGGCCAAAAAGAGCTTATGTATCAACCTGGACTCAAAACACCTCCATATTGGTGGGGCAGCGGGTCTCAAGTTCTAGGACAAGCTTCTGACAGTGCATATTCCCAGGCCTCTGCCACAGAGACTCTTGTTAAGTCTGGGGGTGGAGCCTAAGAATGTGCATTTTTTATTTAAAAGATTTTTTTCTTAAAGACACAGGGTCTCACTATGTTGCTCAGGCTGGTTTCAAACTTCTGGGCTCAAGTGCTCCTCCCACCTCAGCCTCCCAAAAGTGCTGAGATTGCTGGTATGCACCACTGTGTCTGGCCAGGAATCCAATTTTGTTGTTGTTGTTGTTGTTTTTGTTGTTTTGTGTTTTTTGAGAAGAGTTTTGCTTTTGCTGCCCAGGCTAGAGTGTAATGATACCATCTAGGCTCACGGCAACCTCCGCCTGCCAGGTTCAAGTGATTCTCCTGCCCCAGCCTCCTGAGTAGCTGGGATTATAGGCATGCACCACCACACTCTGCTAATTTTGTATTTTTAGTAAGTAAAGACAGGGTTTCTCCTTGCTGGTCAGGCTGGCCTCGAATTTCCAACATCAGGTGACCCACCCACCTTAGCCTCCCAAAGTGCTGGGATTACAGGTGTGAGCCACCACGCCCAGCCAGGAATCTGTATTTTAAATGCTCCTTCATGTGAATCACATGCAGTTGGGTTTCCAATCTGCTAATGATGATTTCCATAGGGATCGTGCAATCAGGTTGCCTGGTTTTCATACAGAGACGGTCCACGTGTGGCCAATGGCATTTTGGAAATGAGCATTAGGGAATAGCAAAGGCTGTGCCCCAGGAGTGTCAGCAGGAGGTTGGCACTTAATATGGAAATGCAGAGGACCAGGGGCCAAGCCCTCCAACATGCCTGCCAGGGGCAGCACCGTCGCCTCAGCTCCCGGCTTGCTTGCTTACACCCCGCCAGTGGAGTTGAAAGTAAAAGAAATAGGGGGAGTAGCCACATCACTTCCCCATCCCCAGAGCTGCCTCTTGCAGTTGTCAGGAATCAGCAGCCCACAAAGAGGCCATCCCAGCTGGGCAGGCCCAGACACCTAGGCAGCCAGTCAGAGCCTCCAAGCCGGGTGGTAAGAGGCACGGGGGAGCTGAGCAGGTAGGAAGGGAACGTGTAGAACTCCTTATGCCAGGAAGTTGTACATGCTAGAAAGTATAAATAACTTGTTTAGCAGGTTAGAGACGTAAAGAGTTCTAGAAGGGAGCTCTCTATTTTCCTCTATTGTGTGAGGAAAACAGGGACTACCCTGAGGTGGATACTTCAGTTTCAAGTTGATTTCACCGAGGATAACCACGTCCTTCCATTCCATAGTCCCCGACACTGCTGACTGATGCAGCCGGCAGTCCGTGGTCCTGAGCAGGAATTAACCAGAATGTGGGTATTTCCTTGTAGTTCACAAACACCTTTGTAACAGTGGAGGATTTAATAAGTGTCATGCAATCTCTCTAACCTTGTTTCCTCATCTGTAAAATGGTGATGGTTCTTGCGACTTCATGGGGTTATTACAAACCATTGTCTGACAAGTACTAAATGTTCCGTAAGTATTGGGTACTGCTATTATGCAAGAAAAGGGTTCCACGATCCAACAAATGTAAAACCTCAGGCTGAAAAAGCAAAACAGGTTTCCTTAGCACAGGGCTTCTAAGGGCCTTTGAATATGCTGAGCCCCAGGGTACTCCAGGAGTAACAGCTGGTCATGAAACCACTTTTGCTCAGAACGTTCTGTGGAATATGTGTCTCCAGAACATTCTCTGAGAACTATTACTCAACATATTTAAACACACAAATATAACTCTGTATAAGAGGGAGGACACTCGCTGGACATGGTGGCTCATACCTGTAATCCCAGTACTTTGGGAGGCCAAGGTGGACAGGTCATTTCAGGCCTGGAATTCATGACCAGCCTGGCCAACCCCATCTCTACCAAAAGTACATAAATTACCTGGGCATTATCCCAGCTAGTCAGGAGGCTGAGGCAGGAGAATCGCTTGAACCTGGGAGGTGGAGGTTACAGTGAGCCAAGATCGCACCACTGCACTCCAGCCTGGGCGACAGAGTGAGTGAGATTCTGTTTCAAAAAAGAGAGAGAGGGCTGTGCAAGGTGGCTCATTCTTGTAATCCCAGCACTTTGAGAGGCCAAGGTGGGTAGCTCACCTGAGGTTAGGAGTTCGAGACCAGCCTGACCAATATGGTGACACCCCGTCTCTACTAAAAAAAAAAAAAAATACAAAAATTAGCCAGGCATAGTAGTGTGTGACTGTAGTCCCAGCTGCTAGGGAGCCAAGACAGGAGAACTGCTTGAACCTGGGTGGTGGAGGTTGCAGTGAGCGAAGATCGCACCACTGTACTCTAGCCTGGGTGACAGAGCAAGACTCCACCTCCAAAAATGAGAGAGAAAGAGTGAGAGGACACTATATACTACATTAGACCTGTTCTTCTAATTTAATAACACACCTTAGTGACTATTCCACATCAATGCATATATCTCCATATGATTACTTTTAGTGGCCCCCATATCATACCATTTTATGGATATCCCATAGTTTGTTAGTTTGGCTTTTCCTATCTCCCAAGAATCTAGGAAAGAGCCTTTTTTGGGTTTTGTCCCTTTAGGGGTTATATTTGCTTAGCCAGAGTTCAAATAATAGAATCTCTAGCAGTAATCCTAAATGAAGAATGCAGGGCTAATCAGCTTTGATGCCCAGTCAAAAGCTCTCCCCAGGACTTTAGGCTTTGAACGACCAAAGATTAGAACTTTTTGCTTTCTAGAAAGTGGGAACCCTTCGAGCCCTGGTGGCTTTTCATAGTGGTTCCCAGCCTAGAGTCCTGAGTTCTGGGGTTCCATTACTATCCATGAAGGAAGTAATGGGGGCTTATGAGCTATTTGCAATATTTCAAAAAACTGAATGGAAAAACATGCACGATGAAGCAAGATGTCAAGCATCTTTGCTTTGGGTTGGAATTTTATCAGCTCCATGTGGGAGCACAGTCAGTACTCTGACCAGCAGTTTTGAGATGCCCCTGATAAATAAACCCTGGGAATGGGAACTGTTACTTAATATGTGCAGTTTGTTGAGTAGAGAAAAGTCTTTCAAAGATGGGATCCCCAGGGAAGAAACACAATACGAAGTGTGTGAATGGTGAAGCAGATTGGCATAGGAGATTCTGTATGGTGAAGGACTGGCTTACAGACTTTGTGTGAAGATGTGGCCATCTCAATGCAGTCATTTTGATATCCCTGACTTTTCGATGTGCAAAGAACAATAACATCTTTATAAGAATACCAGAAACTACAAATTACTTGCACATCTTATCTGTGACTCAAAAAGCACATGTAGATTGCTGTCATTCTATTCTCCTTAGAATGATTGACAGGAAAAGGATGAAAAACCAGGGGTGGGCTGAGAGTATCCGTTGCATCCATTATATAAGTATGGAAGTCTCAATTATCTTTGTACTTTCTATGTTAAAATGGTCATAGGTCAAAACCATTGAGCCAAAGAATGTCCTGTTTTTACAAATTTTGGATTTAATATAATTTATCACAGGCTTTAGAATCAGGGTTGAATTTCTGTCCTAGCCCTGCAAAGGCTAACCTACAAATATATACATATATATTGATATTCTTGAACAAGTTATTTAACCTCTCCAAGTTTTAGATTCTTAATAGAAAACAAAGGTAACTCCCTCATTAAATTAATAACACATTTCTTTTTCTTCTTTTTTTCCCCTTTTTCAGACAGTCTCACTCTGTGGCCCAAGGTGGGGTGTAGTGGTGTGATGTCAGCTCACTGCAACCTCCACCTCCTGGTTTCAAGTGATTCTTATTCTTCAGCCTCCTAAGTAGCTGGGATTACAGGCATGTGCCACCATGGCCAGCTAATTGTTTAAATTTTTAGTGGAGACAGGGTTTCATCATGTTGCCCAGGCTGGTCTTGAACTCTTGAACTCAGGTGATCCGCCCGCCTTGACCTCCCCAAAGTGCTAGGATTACCAGTGTGAGCCACTATACTCGGCCTTTGTTTTCTTTTCTTTCTTTCTTTCTTTCTTTTTTTTTTTGAGATGGGCTCTTGCTTTGTCACCCAGACTGAGGAACAGTGGTTCTATCACGGCTCACTCCAGCCTTAAACTCCTGGCCTCAAGTGATCCTCCTACCTCAGCCTCCCAAAGTGCTGGGATGACAGGCATGAGCCACTATGCCCGGTCAGTAACACATTTCATTAACATTGTTTCCAATACTTGTGTGTATGTGTATGTACACAATTCTATGCATCTAGACAGCGATCATGCAAAGAACAGTGACTAATTCATAGGAGAGACTCACTAACAATTAGTTTCTTTTTCCCTTCCCTTGGTGAAAGCACTTGGTAAAGATGAAGAGAATGTAAAAATATATTACGTTTATTTCAGTAAGCAGAAGCAAAAGAAAAGCCAAACCAGCCAGATAAATGAAGACGGGGAGGGTGAGCACCGTATATTTCCTGGTTCATGAATGTGTATGAGACTGTGGCCTGATATTAACCCCAAATTCCAAAGCCAGTCCCATTGGGTATATTCATAAATGCATCTAACCGTTTAGTGCCCACACAATAAACGTGTAAATTCAGTTACCTTGCTGATTATGTGCCCATTTGCAAGCACACCCTCCTCTGAAAAACTTGGCACTGGAAATATAGCCAATAATAAAATTGTCTAAATAGGTAAT
>NW_022437486.1:0-587 GCF_009761245.1 Sapajus apella
GCAGACCACTTTGAAATGTACGTTTCACCTGTGTTTTACACTCGACCCTACCGCTAATTCTTATATACCTGTATATGGCTGGAGATATCTTTTTCTAGATTCTCCAAAGAAAGGGTTTCTGAGCTGCTACATTCACACATCAGTTTAACTCTGTAAGTTTAATATATATCTTGACACTCTTCTGCTAGATAGATTCGTTTTTGTTTTGGAGCCAGATGTTTCTCATTACACCCTATACTCCCATTCACTCAGGAATATCTAAACACAGCTGTTATAAGAAACATGTTTCTAACTGGCTGAATGTAAACATAGATGCAACTTTCTAAACTGAATGAACACACAGCAGAGCAGTTTGAAATATACGTTTCACCTGCGTTTTAGAGGCGATCTCACCGCTAATTCTTATTTACCTGTATATGGCTGGAAATATGTGTTTCCAGATTCTGCAAAGAAAGGGTTTCTGAACTGCTACGTTAACACATCAATTTAACTCTGTAAGTTGAATAAACACCTTGACAATCATACTGCTAGATAACTCCCTTTTTGTTTTAGAGCCAGATATTTCCCATCACAACCTATACTCCCAT
>NW_022437487.1:0-15750 GCF_009761245.1 Sapajus apella
GAACATGCAGGTTTTTTACACAGGTATACATGTGCCATGGTGGTTTGCTGCAGGTGTCAACCTGTCATCTAGGTTTTAAGCCCTGCGTGCTTTAGGTATTTATCCTAATGCTCTCCCTCATCTTTCCCCCTGCCCCTGGCAGGCCTCGGTGTGAGATGTTCCCCTCCCTGTGGTCATGTGTTCTCATTGTGCAACTCCCAGTTACAAATGAGAACATGCAGTGTTTGGTTTTCTGTTCCTGTGTTAGTTTGCTGAGAATAATGGTTTCCAGCTTCATCCATGTCCCTGCAAAAGACATGAACTCGCTCTTTTTTATGGCTGCATAGTATTTCATGGTGTATATGTGCTGTATTTTCTGGACCCCCAAGGCTGGGAAGGCAGATTCTCACTCAATTTCATCCTTTTCTGCTGCCCTCTCTTCTCTCTGCCGTCTTCTCCCTTTCTTTTTGTTCCTTGGAGAAAATAGGTCTGCAGCAGCCACTGAACTTTGTCTTGCTTTGTGTTCTACTCTTGGCCTCGCTTCCTTTCTTTCTCCTTCCACCTTGCCTGGCTGATTTTTCGTATCCCCTTCAGAAGGCTTTTTGCTGTCCTTCAAAGTCTTCTCAAAAGTGAATTTCTGCTTATGGTTTAAATGGATGCCATTGTCAGCAGGGGTCAGTGATGACGCATCCATCTCCGACACTACTTCCCTTTGCTCTCTGGTTCCCACATTTGATTCTGTTTTCTCCCACTTCCTCGGTCTGTCGGGCAGTCCCAGCCTGCCCTGATCTCTACCACGTGAATGGAGGGAAAGCTAAGCCGTCCTTCCTGGCTTTCCAGTGAGCCAGCAGGTGGATCTTCAGACCTTCCTCCCTGTGTGGGCATCTAGAAAACTATTGGGGTGTGTTGCCATGGAGACAATGGAGTATTTATTGTACTACCTTCCTTAGACTTTCTTATGCAACCTGCCCTCTTTCCCAGATTGCTGTGATGCTGCGGGGGGCGGGGGGTTAAATTAATCTTGTCGAAATAGCCTTCGAATCCTTTTGGAGCAGGAATTTCTTTTTAATCTCACAAGACACAAACTGTTGAAGGGAAGAATTGGGAACAAAGTCAACTTGTGCAGGGGGACTGGAGAGAACTTGGTGAGCATTTAGAGAAAAGTGGGGAAATGATTGTTGGGTTGGAAAATAGCATGGATAAGTGGTGAGAGGAATGGGGATTATTTAACTGGGACAGAGAGGCTAACAGGTGACCTAGTAATAGGCTTCCAGTTTGTGAAGGGTTAGCACAGGGAGACTGTCTTCCCATTACCAGGGAAGAAAAGACACTGAAAGTGGTAGGTAGGGGAGCCTGAGGCTGAGGAAGAACGTCTAATCACAGGGTCCGTTAATTATAGCAAGGGAGGATGGATCAAAAGCTCTTCACTGAGTAGTCTTCCCAGACAACAGCAGCACTGGGATGGTGGTAGGGCTTTCTGTGAGTCATCTGGTGTAGAGCTTCCTGATCACTTGTCCTCAGCTAGTAGCAAGATGGCTGCCTCAGCATCTCCGGGGACACGTGGTAAAAATAACATTTTCTGGGCCCTACCCAGACCTTCTAGTTTAGAATTTGTGGGAGGAGTTGTCTGTATTCTTACACCCCCTCCCTCCTCAGAGAAATGTAGAACTAACTCATGGAAAACCAAGAGGCTGGTGATGTGGAGAAAGAGGAAACGCCTCCCCCAGATCCCTCTGATGTTCCCTGTAGCATCCTGCTAGTGCTTCCACTGCCTATGAGCTGCTCTGGATCCCAGGCCACACCTGCCCTGGTGACTTTGTCCAGCATCCCTGCTGGGCCACTTGGAATAGACCCTGGGGCATCAAAGCTGCCGTAAAACTCTGAAGAACCCCTGTGTCTCCTTAAAATGGTCATTCCGTGTTTTTGTTCCAGATTTCACTGGCAGCCACTGCAGTCTTAGGTGGCTGTTCTGTGGAGTTTTCCAATGCCAAGGGGTCCCTCAGACACAACTGCTACCCCAAAGGTACTAGAATGGAGTGAGCCTGGGAGTCAAGAGATGATATCTCTCTTGAGCTTGAGCAGGCTATTTTACCTCTCCCTATAGCAGTCTCTTTCTCTGGAAAAGGAGGCACCCAGCCTGGACAATCTCTAAGGTCCTTCCAGCTTTACCTTTCTGTCTCTACTGGCTGTTTGAGGAATTGCAATGCTTGAAGAGTATAACGTCGTAGATTCAGTGTAATATTTTGTAGTGAAATATTTTAAATTCAGTGTCTTTTTCTTTATATAACCTATCTTGGGGATGTTGGAAAGGATTAGGGAAAATACACGAATACACCCAACTCCAGTGAGCTCAGCTTGTGTGTGGGCCTGCTGTTCACTGTGTGCTACCATGAACAAGCTCTGTCGTCTCTTGGTGGCAGCCAGCCAAACTACACATGCTGTTCTTTGGCCTCAGAACAGTTTGTGTATGTTTTAAATGTGTAGCTTGGAATCAATTAATATTGTTCTTGGGGATACTAGGAAGGTTGGGGGGCTGGAATCATTATTTCACACACTTGCTTGCTTGTTTCCTGCTGAATTCAAGATTGCAGTGATACTTCAAAAAAAATCCCTCCAATGTCAATTATTAATTTTGCTTGTAAGCTTTTGGGACCAGCCACACCCTGACACTTAAAAATAATAATGAAATGTTAGTATAAGAAAAATTGTTAGCTGCCTATCCCAACCGTCTATCTTAGTAACTGAACCTAATTCGAGGCACACTGCTACCTACACTGTAATAGTAGATTTTCCAGTCTCCTGTATGGCCAGGTAAGTTGTGGACAATGATAGAGATAAATTACTATAAGCTATCATTTAAGGAAGTCTTTTTTTAAAAAAGTAAGAAAAGGATTCTTTTTTCCTTTCTCCCTTCCTCCCTTCATTTCTCCTTCCTTCCCTTCTTCCTCCCTCCCTTCTTCCCAGAATGCAGTTGTAATGGCTGGAGTTTCAGCAACCACTTTAGACCATAACATGGAAATCAAGCATTGAGGATGGCAACGCAAAAAGCTAAAAGCCTGAGACACGATGACCATGGGGCTGCCATCCCACCCCAAGACTGTCTCCCTTCAGACATCTTTTATGTGAGAAAAAAATAAAGCCACTATTATCTTTTGTTTTACTTATGCAGCTGAACCAAATTCTAATGAATCCATATAGGTTCCAGGTGAGCTGGCTTAGATGATGAGAACCAAGGTCAAAAGCAGAGGGTAGCCCTGATAAGCAAATGCCACAGCTGAGTTCCTCAAAGCAGTAAGCTTTTGCTATAACATAGCACAGGAAAGGAGTGATTTGAGAGGCAGATGGAGTGTGACATCCAGCTCTTCCTGAGTCCGACTGTGATCTTGATCAACTGATTGTCTTGAGTCTGGATTCCTTTGTAAATTAGAGTAATAATCTCCACCCCACTCATTGGCATTAGAGATCATATGTATTAGGTGTCTTGTTTAGTACCTTGCACACAGGTGGTGTTTAAAAGTAGTGGCTCTGTGTGCACAGGCACGTTGTATGTCCACCTGGCCACAGACACCGTGCTATGTGCTGGGGACATAGAGAGACATATGGTGTAGCCCCTGCTCTGAGGAGGCTTGCAGGGTACTGGGACATATCCAGATATGCAGCATGTGTGTGCCTGCATGCTGCGATGCAGGCTTAGGAATGTGTCCCAAGCCTGTGTGCAGCGCCAGAGATTGAAGGATCCCATCTTGGAGTGGCGCTTCTTGGCCTTCACTCACGTGGGCCTAGAGCTAGGGATACCTTCCTTCTCCCTTACTCCTTCTGAATCCTACTTGTTTTTATGGCCCATGGAAGTCCTTCCTCCCCCATAGAGCCATCCAAGCTGGTCTAGATATTCCTCAACATTTCCACTGAGCTTATGTCAAGCCCACACAGTTCAGGGCTTCACTTGTTATCTTGCATGTGTGTCCTCTTCAGCTGGACCATAATCCTCTTGAAAGCAGAGCCCAGTTCTGATCATTCCTTTTTTGTGGGAGGCACAGTAGGCACTCAGTGTTGTTATGGAGAAAGCTGAGTTTCACAGTTACGAATATTTTTTTCTGCAAGGGCCCAGATCAGGCCTGCAGTCCTCTCTCTCCTATGGCTTCAGACAGCGTAATGAGGGAGAATGGAAAGAGAGCAGGGAGGATGGCCTGGCCCCAGTTTCACATATAGGCCAGTCCACATTCTGGGCCCAGTGGGCATCAGGGCAGCTGTGCCAGGCAGACACAGGGGAGCCTTCGTCCAACCCAGGTGGAAACTGGATGATAAGGATGGTTTTTCACCCTAAGGAAATCTCTACATAAAATAAATTGTCATCAAAATCCTCCCAGTGGCCATAACAGGCTATTAGTCGTATGTGATAATGGCCTGGGGTGAGTAGGTTTCAGGCAGCTGGGCCGAACTGTCTCCTTCCATCAGGAGTGAGCTCTTGCAATCCCACAGAGTCACAGTACAGCCCTCCAGAAGAACACTTTTCTTACCCAGGAGCCTGCCCTGTATCCTCCTCCCTTGACTGTGCCCTCTCCTTGGCTGACCATAGTATTGTCTGCCCTTGGAGCTTCCCCATGAGGAGACAAGCCACCTTGGATGGCTTCCTGATCAGGGGCCTAGATGATGAGAACCAAGGTCAAAGGCAAAGGGTAGCCCTTTCCTTCTCCCTGGAAACTTACCTTGTCTCATCTGATAATATACTGAGAAGGATCTTGGAAACCACTAGAATGATCATTCTTCCCCTCTCTGTATTATTTGTATACTCTTGTTTTTATAAAATCCACATTATTTTGACCTGGCTCAAGCAATTCAGCAGTTCGCTTCAAATAAGTCCTCAACCTGTACTCACAAAACCATGTTCATCTGTCGGAGGAGAGGTGGATATCTGACACTGTTTGCAGATTTCTTCTTCACTTCTTTTCTTGGTGAATCCCTCCCCAGTTTGCTGGGGTAGCCTGTGGGGAGTGCTTCCACAGTGCTAGTCCATCCCAGCCTCTGCCCCTCCTCGCCCTCCTTGCTTCCTGTTTTCTAGAGCTTTTTTCTTTCATTCCCCTGGAGGTGATCTCTGTGTAAGAATAGCCACAATCCTGGGAGGTTGAGCAACATAACCTGGGAGGTCTCTTTAGCCTCTAGAGTCTTAGTTTTCTTGAGAGTCTTGGTCTGGATAATGGTGTATTAAGGTTTGAGGGTGGGGGACAGTAAAGAAGAACTCTGCCTCTCCTTGGAGCTGCCAAGGCACAGTTTGGAAGGGAGAAGGTTGGGGATGTTTCATAGCAGGCAGGCCCCCTGAGCAACAGCAGCAGGTATGGCCCAAACTTACTGGAGGGCCTGGAGACCAGGAGGCCAGTGCCATCATCTCCTGGTGATGACCAGCCCTTAGAGCTTTGGGTGCCAGGTTAGCAGAGAGGGTGGACAGACTCTTGGTCTCCTCCAAGGACAGCCTAACTTATAAGTCAGCATCCCAGCCCCAGACCAGCCCCAAGGGCCACTGCATCTGATGTGAGTCTTCAGATCTAAATGAGAGGTGAGGGCAGAGTGAATGCCCACACCCTCCTTTTAGTTCTTTCTTTTTCTTCATAACTGGCATGATTTTGAAGGTCTCTAGGTTAATGCATATAAGGACAAAAGAAAGAAATTAAAAATGTGAATGCTGTAGGGAAAATGCAGTTTTTACCGGCATCTCCGAGAGTTGGTTTTCAATTTAAAACCTGACAGTGGCAGTAAAGTGCACATCTTATTTGAAAGTTGCAGTGCCAGTGGGAGAGGCTGGGAGTGCACTGGACATCTGTGAAGTCCATGCTGTTAGATAAACCTATAAACCCGGTGTGGCAGCCCAGTGCAGAGACATAGTAAGGATAAAAAGAGAGAGGAACTTAAGTTATGTTGTGGAAATGTATCACAGCCTGCCTGTATTAACAAAGATAGGAATAGTGATTTCTTAAAACAGTTCAGAAAATAGGTGCAGAAGCAATAGTCTCATCTTCTGCTAGAAGTTTCACTTGGATAAAAACAGAACATTTAAATACCCTCTTGCCATGGGCTGCCAAGAGTTCCAGCTCTTAACAAGAAGGAGGAGCAGCTCTAGGGATGGCCATGCTGGACTCACTTCCAAGAAAGAGGAAGAGTTAGTTGGGGTGAGCAAATTTTGGAGGAGGGAAGCCAGTCATTTCAGGGCTCCTTCTCCTGAAAGCAGTGACTGCCATGAAGAACTCAGCCCAGGTCAGCCACAGAGACCTCAGGAAGCACAGAGAAGAGAATGATCTTGTGATTCCAGGAGCGTCTCTGAAAAAAAGGCAGTTCAAGAAGAGTAGAACAACCAGGGACTTGCAGAGAATGCTGAGAATACCACATGGGCTTCTGTGGTGAATTTAAGTCAAGGAGCAGAATGAAGAAGCCACAGCCCGTGTCTATGAGTGCCTACAGGCTAGAAGCAGCACAGCAGATGTGACACAAAGGAATTGACCTGATGCATTTACAAAGCATTCCAGTCTTTCTTGTCCAGCTTAATCCCAGATAGCAGAAGAACCTGCTGATATTTTCTTAAAGCTTCTGACAGTGACCTCTGTGAAATTATGGAGTATGCATAGGGGCCAGAGAAGCGAAACATTTTGATTTTCTACAGCTAGGAGGCTCTGGGAGAGTAAGTTCAATGTTAATTCCTGGCAGACTCTTAAGGCATGTTCTTTAAAAGATAGCATGTGTGCGCTTTCAAAAGAAATCAGTAATTTTAGTAACATGCCAAATTAACTGAACTTTCTTTTATTGTAGGGTTACTAGGTTTAGATCAAAAGAATACTGAAGACAGTGTTGATTTTACTAAGGCACAGAAGAACATCTATCATGATTTCTTTTGAAAAATAGGGAGAAATATGTTAGTAATTGATAGGCCAAAAGTGGCCAAAAAATGCAGATGAACAGATTGATGTCAGTTTGGAGGGAGGACTTCAGTTCATTCTTAAGGGCCTCAGCCCAGTCATCAGCATGTCAACCACTGGTCTTCATGAAACTGCAAAGTAGAAACTTACCGCGTTTGTTGAAGACACAAAGTTGGGAGAGATGACTAATGCCATAGTAATGAATAGAAAAAAAATGTTTAATCTATGCTGATTTTTAATTTAACATGACAGGAGACCAAACATGCTTGATATACTTCCTAAGAACATAGAAACAAAGTACCATAAATATGCCAACAAGTTTAAAACTTCCAATCACATTGTAAATCAAGGGGCACTAAAGAGCAAGTGGAATTCCTATCCATGGGAACAGGTGAATCGAGAGACATTTTTCTGTCCTTTACTGCTCATATCTTATCCACTGACAGACACGAAGAGCTGAATTGTTGAATGATATGTGATTCAGGCAGAAAAATATCATGAAGACATATGAAGATATGCAGGGTCTCAGAAAATAAAGCACTCATGTCTTCCTCCAGAGACTATGAGTCAATTAATTTTTAATGTTCCAGGTGACTGAGATGAATTAAAATCAAGGACCCCAACATAGTATAAAATGGACCAGTGCTGAATTGAAATCAATTAAATAGAGCTCAGGCATCGTGAGCAAGAGCACAGCCTCTGAGAGCTGCAAATGAGCCCCACTCCTGTGACTTACTAATTGTGGGACTGTGCGAGAGTTATTTAACCTTTCTGAACTTCACAGAACAAGCGTGATTTCTGGAAAGGATTAAATAGAGAATGTAAAGTGCCCAGTAATTTACAACTCTTACTAACTTTATTAGTATTGTTAATAAAAATAGCTATGTTAACTATCATTACAAAATAAAAATTAGAATTTACTTTTAAAAATAATATTTTGAGAAATAACAATATGAGAAATTGCCTATATAATACAAGACTAAATTAGTAATGACAAGGAAATATTGGGTGCTGGAGGGAAGTAGGTGTTAAAAAACAATCCCAGTCTGATCCTTTGCCTAAAGTACAGTCAGTCCTTGAGATCAGTCCTTGATCACAGGTTAGACCAGGGGTTAGCAAACTATGACCTGTGAGTCTAATCTAGATCTTTGCTAGAAATGGTTTTACTGGACATAGCCATCATTTATTCATTTTCTCATTGCCTATGGCTGCCTTTATGCTCCTACCATAGAGCTGAATCATTTGACATAGATAGTATAACCTGCAAAGCTTTATGTACTATCTGACCCTTTGTAGAAAGTTTGCCAACTCCTGTATTACACTGTTGTTATATATACACATTAAGATTATTGTGTCACACGTTACTTGCTTATACTTTCAAATAGATTCTTTTAAGCTTAATTTGGTCTTTCATACACAAGTGACTAGAGATCATTCTGTTTTTAGGGCTTTCAAATGAAGGCTGCAGTTGAGGGAGAGGGATTTACCTTGGCAATTAGGGGATTATACTGCTAGTTCTCTGATGTTCCTGCTGTAGGTAACCAGGATTTTGCTCACTTACCTGGGGTAGGTGTCTTCTTACCTAGCTCATTTTCCATGTTCTTCTGCATCACTGCTGTTGCTCCCTCTTTTGAGGGTGGGTGTATGGTAGTAGGTTAACTGAAGCAGGCAGATTTGGAACATGGTCCATGAAGATCTTCCATTGCAGTCACAGGAGAAAAAGACAATTTTGCACACACCGTGCTAATAATGGAACTGGATGCGGAATATTAAAGATTAGGAGCTATTCAACCTTTCATTGTGGCTCAAGTGGAGAGTTAAAAAAGGTGTGGAGGTCTAATAGAGGAAACATATCTGGTTCAATTTCTCTAGTCTCGAACGCAGCAGAGGAGTAGCTGGCTACCTCTGAGCTATCACCCACCTTTTCACCTGGGGCTTATGAATGCCAACCAAGGCTCTGATGTACGTGCTGGTTACTTACAATTATCAAAGCAGTACCCTCAATTAGCTGGCCATGATGGCACACACATTTTAGTCCCAGCTCTTTGGCAGGGACTAAATAGCTGGGACTAAAAGGTATGTGCCACCATAGCCAGCTAATTGAAGGTACACTAAAGGTGAGGTGAGAGGATCACTTGAGCCAAGGAGTTTGAGGTTACAGTGAACAGTGATCACACCACTGCACTACAACCTGGGCAACAAAGCAAACAGAGCAAGACCAACTTTTTTTTGAGACGGAATCTCACTCTGTTGCCAGGCCGGAGTGTGGTGGTGTGATCTCTGCGCACTACAGCCTTCACCTCCCGGGTTCAAGTGGTTCTCCTGCCTCAGCCTCCCAAGGTGCTGGGATTACAGGTGTTAGCCACCATGCCTGGCCCATTGTTTTAGATATTAACACAGTATGTGAATATTTTCTTTGGTGTACACTGAATGTTATTTGGGAGCAGCTGGTCTACCGTAGGAGACCTCATTGGATGAATACCCTAAGTTTACTGTTTTTTGGTATATGGCATTTTAATCTCATTTATTGCTACTATACATTCTTCTAGGCCCCCCTCATTGCTGCTGTCAGTAGATACAGCAAGTTTTTTTTTTTTCACCTATTCTCACTAGATTATAGTACCTACACAGTGCTAAAGATCTACATAAAACAAATGAGAAAACAAGCATTGCTCTTTCCCTACCATGCTAACACTTGTATAATGTGCTTTTCTTATAGAGAACACCAGGGATCAAAGAGGGTGACTAGCTTGCTGAAGATCCCATAGCCAAATTAACAGCTGGCTTTAGAGAACTGGAAGGCCTCCGACGCCATCTTCAACAGGGACTATAACCCAGGCCCTGTCCCTGTCCAACATTCCCCTCTGGGGACCTGTCATGGAAGCTTTTCCACACCATGGTTGTGTTCTCGGTCCTTGCAGAGTTCAGCTGCACCTTCAGATTCTGCCTGAACATGTGGACTCCATTGAGGGAACCAATGACAGAGAACGGGAGCTAAGGAGAGGTTAGGGACATCAGACAGTAGCCCCCCCACCCCACCATCCCCTCCTTTTTGGGACCCAAGTGTGCCAGCTCCCAGCCCCATCCTCTTTTTATATGTCCTGGCAATGTCTCTTTGGGGAACCCAGGTGTGGAGGGAGTGGGTCATGGCCCCAGCAGAGAGCCCAGGGAGGTGAGGGACAGAGGTGTGTGTGTGGGTGTGACCCTGCACGGTTCCCTACTGGCTGTGGTTTTCTGTGTTCGCTTAGTGTTTCTCATGGAAAAAGTTGTGCATGAGCAAACTCGGAATCTGTGCTGTGCTCAAATTGTCCTAATATGTCACTGCGTTGGAACAGATTTGCTTTTATTTATTTATTTATTTTATTTTGAGATGGAGCATCACTCTGTCACCTTAGCCTTCCAGTTAAGTTGTACTGTGAGGTCTTGTGAGGTCTGTGTTGTTGGCTGATGCCAAAACTCGGCCAAACTGAAATTTGGAGCCATGCCCACCTCCCTGTAGCTCCTCTCCTGGGCGGCTATGATCATGGTTTTTGTGGTGATGCAGATGGGGGAAATAGACTCCTTTCTTCTTGCTTGGAGTAGATGACTGTCACATGGAGTTCTTTGGGAAAGGCACGTGTTAATTGGTGGATGTCTCTTCCATGCTGAGAGAGCTCCTGGGCACACATTGCTTTAGAGTCTCATCAGATCTGTGTTCTTTTATGGTGTCTAGACAGAAGTGATGAAGGCTTAGAAGAAAACCCAGAAGATTTTCCACTTAATTTGGAAAATACACTTTTCCCTCTGGGGTTTTTTACTAAGGTCAAGCCTCCTGCTGTCTCCTCGCTCAGTGGACTCTGGCTTTGATTCTTTACTAGGGGTACCCTGGACCCTCCAAAAGATGGTGTCTTAATTATTATCCAGTTGGCTGAGGTTTTGTTTTCTATTTTTTTTTTTTTGGGTAATATACATCACATGAAATTGACCAATTATTTTGTTCTTGTTGTTTTTGAGACAGGGTCTCACTCCAGTGCCCAGGCTGGAATGCAGTGGTGTGATCATGGCTCACTGCAGCCTCAACCTCCCGGGCTCAAGTGATCCTCTCACCTCAGCCTCCCTGGTAGCTGGGACTACAGGCATGCACTATCACATCTGGCTGACTTTTTGTATTTTTTTTTTATTGTAGAGACTTGGTGTGTTGCCCAGGCTGGTCTCAACTGGACTCAAGCCATCCGCCTACCATAGCCTCCCAAAGTGTTGGGATTACAGGGATGAGCCACAACACCCAGCCATTTTAACTTTTGTTTTTTAAACGGTGTTGCTCTGTCACCCAGGTTGGAGTGCAGTGGTGTGGTCTCGGCTCACTGCAACCTCCACCTCCTGGGTTCAAGTGATTCTCCTGTCTCAGCCTCCCAAGTAGCTGGGATTACAGGTGCCTACCACGACGACCAGCTGCTTTTTGTATATTTTAATAGAGTTGGGGTTTCACTGTGTTGGCCCGGCTGGTCTCAAACTCCTGACCTCGTGATCCACGTGCCTCATTTTCCCAAAATGCTGGGATTACAGATGCAAGCCACCTCGCCCAGCCTTTTATTATTTTAATTTGTTTAGACAGGGTCTCGCTTGTTGCCCAGGCTGGAGTGCAGTGGTGCAATCTTGGTTCACTGAAGCTTCCGCCTCCCAGGCTCAAGTTGTGCACCTCCACACCCAACTAATTGTTTGTATTTTATGTGGAGACGGAGTTCACCATGTTGCCTAGGCTGGGCTTGAACTCCTGGACTCAAGCAGTCTGCCCACCTCGGCCTCCTACAGTGCTGAGATGACATGTGTGAGCCACCATGCCTGGCCCGTTTGATCTGTTTTGGAGTTGACAGTTAAGTGGCATTCAGTCAGTTCACATTGTAACTGTCACTGCCATCCATCCCCAGACAACTTCGCCTTCTTGCACTGAAACTGCATGAAACACCCACTCTGCCTGTGTCTCCCAGATGTTTGTGCCTCCTGCTGGTTGTGTGCTTTCACACATCAAGAGAGGACAGTTAACATTTGAGCTAGAGCATCATTTGCTGTTGTCTGATGGATGAGATTTTTGCTTGCATAGTCCATATTTTAATATGTTATTGGGGCCCACAGGATTATTCTTGGCCATCTAAGATATCACTGACATTACTAAAACTTTATCACCTTCAACTTACTACTGTTTGTTATTTGAAATAACCAGATACACACATTGTTTCAGTAATTTTTTCAGTTGGTCATTTGCATGGTGCAGTACTATGTGAGGCCACCTCCCCTCAAATGACCCATAGATGGTAAGAGTCTGTGAACAAACATTGTCACAGAAGAGACCAACCACATGTGGACATGGAGTGAGTCTTTACAAGGTGGGGTAGTTAACCTGAACCCTAAGCTGACACAGACAGCAGAAGAAGCCACAATCCTTTAGAGAGAAAAAACTTATAAAGTATAAGTATCTTTTGTTACGAGAAGCAGAGACCATCTACAGAGGATATAATAGTATTAAAATGTGATCTCATTGTTCAGCTCCCACTTACGAGTAAGAACGTGCAATGTTTGGTTTTCTATTTCCTGTATTAGTTTGCTGAGGATGATGACTTTCAGCTTCATCCATGTCCCTGCAGTGGACGTGATCGCATACCCTTTTATAGCTGCATTGTATTCCATGATGTATATGTAGCACATTTTCTTTATTCAGTCTATCACTGATGAGCATATGAGTTGGTTCCATGTCTTTCCTATTGTGAATTGTGCTGCAAAAAAACATACATGGAGCAGATTATGCTCAGAGAAAGATGGACCTCTGAGTAAAATGGAGCTCCAAGCATGATGGAGCTTAGAGCAGATGGAGCTCTAGGTGAGATGGAGCTCAGAGCAATGTGAATCTCAGAGCAGATGTTGCACAGAGTATAAGTTGGAGCTCCAAGCATATGGTCTCAGAGCAAAAATGGAGCTCAGAGCAGATGGTGCTCAGAGCAAGAGGAGCTTAGAGTGACTGGATCTCTGAGCAAAATGGAGCTTGGAGCATATGGAGCTCTGAACAAGATAGAGCTCAGAGCAAGATGGAGCTTGGAGCAGATGGAGCTCTGAGCAAGATGGAGCTCAGAGCAGGTGGAGCTCAGAGCAGATGGAGCTCAGAGCAGATGGAGTTCTGAGTAGATTAAGCTCAGACAAGAAGGAGCTCCAAGCAAGACGGGGCTTGGAGCTGATGCTTCTCTGTGTAAGATGGAGCTAAGAGCTAGATGGAGCTTGGAGTGAAAGGAGCTCAGAGCAGATGGTGCTCTGAGCAAGACGGAGCTCAGAGTGAGTGGAGCACTGAGCAAGATGTAGCTCGGAGCAGATGGAGCTCTGAGCAGGATAGAGCTCAGAGCAGATGGAGCTCTGAGCAGATTAAGCTCGGAAAAGATGCAGCTCGATGCAAGATTGAACTTGGAGCTGATGTTTCTCTGTGTAGGATGGAGTGCAGAGGAAGATGGAGCTCTGAACAAGATGGTGCTCAGAGCAGATGGAGCTCTGATCAATAAACTGTAAGCAAGATGGAGCTTGGTGCAGATGTTTCTTGGTTTTAGGTGGAGCTCAGAGCAGATGGTGCTTACAGCAGGATGGAGCTCAGAGTGATTAGAGCTCCAAGCAAGATGGACCTTGAAGCTGAGGGAGCTTTGAGCAACATGGAACTTGGAGCAGATGTTGTTCAGAGTAAGAAGGAGTTCCAAGCAAATGGCACTCAGAGCAAGATGGAGCTTGGATAAGATGTTGTTCACAGTAAGATGGAGCTCCAAGCAGATGGTGCTTAGAGCAAGATGGAACTCTTGAGTAGATGGTGCTCAGAGCAAAATGAAGCTCGAAGTGGTTGGAGTTCTTAGCAAGATGGCGCTCCAAACAGATGGTGTTCAGAGCAAGATGGAGTTCAGAGAAGATGTTGTTCACAGTCAGATGGAGCTTCAAGCAGATGGTTCTCAGTGCAAGATGGAACTCCAGAGTAATTGGAGCTCTGAGTAAGATGGAGCATAGAGCAAATCGAACTCTGAGCAGATGGGGTTTAGAGCAGATGGTGCTCAGAGCAAGATGGAGCTCTGAGCAAATTATGTCCAGAACAAGATGGAACTCAGAGTAGACGGAGCTCTGAGCAAGATGAATCTCAAGAGTAGATGGTGCTCAGAGCAAGATGGAGCTCTGAGCATATAGTACTGACAGCAAGATGGAGCTTAGAGTGATTAGAGCTCAGAACAGATAGAGCTCACAGAAATTGCTTCTAAGCAGATGGTAATCAGAGCAATCTGGAGCTCCAAGTAGATGGTGCTCAGAGGAAGATGAACTGCAGAATGATCAGAACTCCAAGAAAAATTAAGCTCTGTGCATATGGTGCTTAAAGCTAGATAGAGGTCAGAGTGATTGGAGCTCTGGGCAAGATGGAGCTAGGAGGAGGTAGAGCTTTGAGCAAGAAGTACCTCCAAGTAAGATGGAGCTTGCAGAAGTTGTTTCCTGGTGTAAGATGGAGCTAAGAGCAAGATGGAGCTTGGAGTGATTGGAACTGCGAACATTGCTCTGAGCCATTGGAACTCTGAGCAAGATGGATCTCTGAGCAAGAAGGAGCTCTAAGCAAGATGGAACTTGGCATAGACATTGCTTGGTTTTAGATGGAGCTCAGAGTGATTAGAGCTCCAAGGAAGATGGAGCTCAGAGCAGACAGAGCTGTGAACAAAAAGGAGCTCTAAGCAAAATGGAAGTTGGAGCAGATGTTGCTTGGTGTAAGATGGAGCTGAGGGCAGATGGGACGGAGCTCAGAGAACATGCTGCTCACAGTAGTAAGGTGGAGCTATGAGCAGATAGATAGTGCTTAGAGCAAAACGGAGGTGGGAGTGACTGGAAATCTCAGCAAGGTGGACCTAGGAGAAGATGGAGCTCTGAGTAGAGGGTGCTCAGAGCAAGATGGAGTTTGGAGTGATTGGAGCTCTGAGAAAGATGGACCTTGAAGCCATTGCAACTCCAAGTAGATGAAATTCTGAGCAGATGGTGCTCAGAGCAAGATGGAGCTTGAAGTAATTGAAGTTTCAAACCAGATGGAGCTCAGATCAGCTAGACCTCTGAGCAACAAGGAACTCCAAGCAAGATGGAGCTTGGAACAGATGTTGCTGGTGTAAGATGGACCTCAGAGCAGATAGTGCTTAGAGTAAGAGGCAGCTCTGAGAGATTGGCACTCTAAACATTGCTCTGAACAATTGGAGCTCTGAGCAAGGTGCAGCTTGGAGTAGATAGAGCTCTGAGCGAAAATGAGCTGTAAGCACGATGGAGGTTGGAGGAGATGTTGCTAGGTTTTGGAGCTCAGAGCAAATGGAGCCCACAGTGATTACAGCTCCAAGCAAGGTGGAGCTCAGAGCACATGCTGCTCAGAGTAAGATGAGCTCCGACCAGATGGTGCTCAGAGCAAAATGGAGCTGGGAGTGATTGGAGCTCCCTGCATGATGGGGCATAGAATGATTAGAACTCCCAGCAAGATGGAGCTCAGAGTAAATGAATCTCTGACTAGATGAAGCTCTGAGTAAGATAAATGTCTATGAAGATGGTGTTCAGAGAAAGATAGTGCTTGGAGTGATTGGAGCTCTGAGCAAGATGGAACTTGGAGCACGTGGATCTCGAGATAAATAGAGCTTGAAGCAAGAAGGACCTCCAAGCAAGATGGAGCTTGTAGCAGATGTTGCTCAGTGTAAGACGGAACTCAGAAAAGATGCTCACAGCAAGATTGAGCTCAGAGTGATTGGCACTTCAAACATTGCTCTGAGCCATTGGAATTTGGAGTACATCATGCTCAGAGCAAGATGATGCTCAGAGTGATTGGAGCTCTGAGCAAGCTGGAGCTTGGAGAAGATGGAGC